>NC_041397.2:264971314-265028006 GCF_900747795.2 Erpetoichthys calabaricus | reverse complement strand
CTCGCGCTTCGTTGCGGCGAAGTACTGCTTTTAATTTTTTAAGAATTAAAGAAAACCTTTTTAAACTGATCGAAAATATACCAATAACAATTTGTTAAGGATCTGTTTTTTTGTGAACCTCCCTTTTCATAGCTGTCGCGCTACGGCGTGTGTTTCGTTTATTTGACAGTATGTAGATCGTGGTAATTACATTCATTGCATTCGTTTTCTGAATCACAATCTGACTGTATGGGTGGTTACCTGCCAGGTTACGCTTATGGTTGGTCAGGAAGTCGCCTTACATCCGCCACGTGCCCTCTTTCTGTTCCCAGAAGCTGATCATAGAATGGTTTTAATAGTTTACTTTCAAATAATGCAAAGAGTATGCGACACGTGTTTCTCCCTAATTCTGGGCTCATCAGGCATACACATTCACTGCATCCCCTCTCGTGAATCGAATCTCTATCGTCAGCGCCAGAGTTGAAGCCCCTAATGTTGCGGTCAGCAAGTCGGCTAACATCCGCCATGTGCCGTCTTTCAGTTGCGAGAAGCAGATCATAGAATGGTTGAAACTGTTGCCCCTAACGTTGCGCCACGGCGTGTGGTTCGTTTATACCTCGTGTCTTCTCATTAAACTGTTATCTCGCGAATATGTTATTGCAATCCGCAGCGGGAGCGTTTCTATAAACTTAATTTAAACTTACGTTTTACACTGTGCTTTGTTTCCCTTATGAACATGCTTGTATGCTTCACTCGCTGGCTTCTCAATTATTTAATGAATTTTTTGCTCTTCGCTGTTTGCGGCTCTTCCTTCATTTCTCCCTACTGCGTTCTTTTATCTCGCGAATATGTTATTGCAATCCTTAACGGGAGAGTTTCAATAAACTTAATTTAAACTTACGTTTTACACGGTGCTTTGTTTCCCTTATGAAGATGCTTGTATGCTTCACTCGCTCCCTTCTCAATTGTTTAATGAATTTTTTGTTCTTCGCTGTTTGCAGCTCTTATTTCATTTCTCCCTACTGCATTAACAGTCTTTTCACGTGATTACGTGGGAGGCGTGATGACGTGACACTCAACTCCGCCTCCCACGGCCATCAAGCTGCCTTCCATTACAGTATATTGTCAAAAAAGAGGTTCCAGTTTTGACCATTACGCGTTGAATTTCGAAATGAAACCTGCCTAACTTTTGTAAGTAAGCTATAAGGAATCAGCCTGCCAAATTTTAGCCTTCCACCTACACGGGAAGTTGGACAATTAGTGATGAGTGAGTGAGTCAGTCAGTCAGTCAGTCAGTCAGTGAGTCAGTGAGGGCTTTGCCTTTTATTAATTAGTATAGACTAGCAAAATACCCGCGCTTCGCAGCAGAGAAGTAGTGTGTTAAAGAGGTTATGTAAACATATATATACATATACATATATACACATACCTACATATACATATATATACATATATATATATATACACATATCAACATATATATATACACATACATATACACATATACATAAACACACACATATACATCCATCCATCCATCCTCTTCATATATACACACATACATATACATATATACATATACACATACATATACATATATACATATACACATACATACATAGTGCGTAATAACACGGGCTGTGATTGTTACATGACAGGGAGACGACAAATCACAGCTTCCCACTTTCTAATCGGGCCTGTGATTGGTGCTTTGACTGATGTCCAGATCCCACAGTATGTCCCCTTAGGAGAGGCGTTAGGCAAGTGTAATTGAATAGCGGTGCTGCAAGTTTAGCTTTACACCTGTTTTTAAGGCTTATTGACTGAAAGGGGCTTTCATGAAAAAACTTAGGGCTTTGCTACAGGATACACCCTCCACAAGTTAAGGAAGTAAAAATAAAGGTATATACTTCTGTTTTATTTAAACCTTTTAAGTTTGTATGCGGGCGGCATGGTGGCGCAGTGAAAGGTGCCAGTTAGGAGACCCGGGTTCGCTTCCCTGCGTGGAGTTTGAATGTTCTCCCCGCGTCTGTCTGGGTTTCCTCTGGGTACTCCGGTTTCCTCCCACAGTCCAAAGACATGCAGGTTAGGTGCATTGGCGATTCTATATTGTCCCTGGTGTGTGGGTGTGTGCGCCCTGCGGTGGGCTGGCACATTGCCCGGGGTTTGTTTCCTACCTTGTGCCCTGTGTTGGCAGGGATTGGCTCCTGTATTTAGGATATAGTGGGTTGGATAATGGATGGATGGACATCTGTATGCATAGCCCTATTTGCCCGTTTTCGTTTTTTTTCTTTCTTCAGTAATATTTCAGTAAACCCGGAGCTTGTCAGTTCAAATCCTGGTACTGACACCACTGTGTGACCCAGAGGAAGTCACTTCACCTGCCTGTGCTGCAAAAAACAAAAGTAATGTAACAAATTGTACCTCAGATGTTGTAAGTTGGTGGAATAAAGGCATAAGTAAAATAGATAAATATGTATTATACACATAGGAACTATTCATTTATTTTCAGTTAAGTCATCTGCAGCAAACTTTTATAAATGAGGGTTTCTCATTTTTAGATAGTGCAAACTGTTTCTTCTTCATTGAGGTTTTCTCTTGGAGAGCTTTTTTCATTTCATTGAAAATGAAAGCAGCAGCTGCCAAAATATGTAGCTTTCTTATTAATTTTTCAACATTGTGTAAAATAAATGTATAAAGTAACATAAAAGGTTTAAATACTGGTTATCCTTTTACACTAAAATATTACTAAAGAGATACAAAAAAAGTAAAATGGATATGTTGTTTTTCTTTAAGGAGATTAAATATTACTGAAGAAAGAAAAAAACAATTAAACAGCCAAATGGGGCTATGCATACGAACTTAAAAGGTTTAAATAAAACAGAAATATATATTTTATTTTTACTTGCTTAACTTGTGGAGGGTGTATCCTGTAGCAAAGCCGTAACTTTTTTCGTGAAAGCCCGTTTCAGTCAATAAGTCTTAAAAAAACGTGTAAAGATATTGACAATAAGCTAAGCAAACCCAGGAAGACATGGAATCGTTTAAATCAAGTATCACTACATCTTCCTTTCTTAAAGAGAAGTAAGGCAGTACTTATAAGCTTACATATTTATATATAGACATACATACATATATATATATATATATATATATATATATATATATATATATATATATATATATATATATATATATATATATATATCTATCTATATCCGAAGCCGTGCAAGCACACTCTTGAGTATGCAACGAATGCAATGAATGGCAACCTTTTGTAGGTCTATGAACTTAATTTAAACTTTAGGTTTACACGGTGCTTTCTTTCCGAAGTACCTGCACTCATGAATATGTCTGTATGTGTCAGTCGGTCAAATGCACGCGCTTCACACCGGCGAAGTACCGCTTTTAAATTTTTATTAAGAAGAAAATAAAACCTTTTTAAATTGAGGGAAAATATACTAATAACAGTTTGTTAAGGATCTGTTTTTTTTGTGAAGCTGCCTTTACTCGAGTGATCACTTCGACCTGACTTGGTAGCCAACTATAAGCGTTACCTGGTAGGTAACCACCCATACAATCAGATTGTGAATCAGACTACGAATGCCGTGAATGTAATTACACACTCACTGCACTTGCTTACGGTAATCGAACCTCGGACGTCAGCGCTAGAGGGGCTTAGCAGCGGTGAAGTATTGCTTTTAAATTTTAATTAAGAACAAAAGAAAACCTCAGAGGTTCAATTCCTGTAAGGTAGTGAAGTGAGTAGCCGGTTACCTACCAGGTAACGCTTATGGTTGGACAGCAAGTGACGTAACATCAGCCACGGTGCCTTCAGTTGTGAGAAGCAGATCATAGAATGATTGAAAATAGTTTTGCATTTACCTTTTTAGTAAAAGGCGAGCTTTTAAGCCTGAGAAATCACCCCGTAAATGCACACGTTTAATTGCACATGTATTAATATGTATGCTTACACAGTATTAAAAGACACTCAAAAATTAACGTCATTTACCATCAGCCACGGTGCCTTCAGTTGTGAGAAGCCGATCATAGAATGATTGAAAATAGTTTTGCATTTACCTTTTTAGTAAAAGGCGAGCTTTTAAGCCTGAGAAATCACCCCGTAAATGCACACGTTTAATTGCACGTGTTAATATGTATGGTTACACAGTATTAAAAGACAGTGAACAACGTCAGTTACCTTTGTTCCCGCGTTTGATAAAAGGCGAGCTTTTAAGCCTGAGAAATGCACACGTTTAATTGCACATGTGTTAATATGTATGCTTACACAGTATTAAAAGACAGTCAAAAATTAACGTCATTTACCTTCGTTCCCGTGTTTGACTTGTGCTGTAAATCTCTTCCTTGTTTTTAGTTCACGTGATTACGTAGGATGCGTGATGACGCGATACGTGACTCCGCCTCCTCCATTACAGTATATGGACAAAAAACATGTTCCAGTTATGACCATTACGCGTAGAATTTCGAAATGAAACCTGCCTAACTTTTGTAAGTAAGCTGTAAGGAATGAGCCTGCCAAATTTCAGCCTTCCACCTACACGGGAAGTTCGAGAATTAGTGATGAGTGAGTGAGTGAGTCAGTTAGTCAGTCAGTCAGTCAGTGAGTCAGTGAGGGTTTTGCCTTTTATTAATATGTATAGATATATATATATACATCCCCGTGTTTCGCAGCGGTGAAGTACTGCTTTTAAATTTTTATTAAGAAGAAAACCTTTTTAAATTGAGGGAAAATATACCAATAACAATTTCTTAAGGATCTGTTTTTTTGTGAAGCTGACTTCACACAGCCTCTCCGCTGTTTTTACGATTGTTCTGTTTGTATACCACGTTGTCAGTTCAGCACTCCAGCTGGAATATGACCAAGCCGTGCAAGCTTACTGTTAAGAATGCAACATATAGTTGTACAGGAGAAAAGCAATCTTGCCTCAAATCAATGGCAACCTTTTGTAGGTCTATGAACTTAATTTAAACTTTAGGTTTACACGGTGCTCTGTTTCCATAGTACCTGCACTCATGAATATATCTGTATGCACCAGTCGCTGAAATCCCCGCGCTTCGCACCGGCGAAGTACTGCTTTTTAATTTTTATTAAGAAGAAAAGAAAACTTTTTTAAATTGAGGGAAAATATACCAATAACAATTTGTTAAGGATCTGTTTTTTTGTGAAGCTGACTTCACACAGCCTCTCTGCTGTTTTATAAACGAACGCCATATAAGGTCTTCCTTTTTCGTTGCTTCGCCAACGGAAGCAGCCTTTTTTTTTAATCCACGGGTTGTCCGCTGTTTTTTTGTTCGTTTATTACGATTGTTATAGTTCTGTTTGTATACCATGTTGTCAGTTCAGCACTCCGGTTGTAATATGACCAAGCTGTGCAAGCACACTCTTGAGAATGCAACGTATAGTTGTACAGGAGAAAAGCAATCTTGCCTCAAAGTTCAGTCAGTTCACGTGAGCCGCTCTCTTGTGTGATGTTGCGATGTCCACGCCTTTATTTAATGTTAGCTAAGACCCGGCACTTAAAAGTTTCTCGCTACAGCAATTTTAACTCCATTACAAAGTGATTCAAAGTCTCGTTTATACCTCGTGTCTTCTCATTAAACTTGTATCTCACGAATATGTTATTGCAAATGGCAGGGGGAGCGTTTCTATAAACTTAATTTAAACTTACGGTTTACACCGTGCTTTCTCAATTGTGTAATGAATGTTTTCTTCAACGCTCTTTGGGGCTGTTCCTTGTTTTCAGTTCACGTGATTACATAGGAGGCGTGATGACGCGACACGCAACTCCGCCTCTCACGGCCATCGAGCTCCATTCCAGTACATGGACAAAAAAGAGGTTCCAGTTATGACCATACGCGTAGAATTTCCAAATGAAACCTGCCTAGCTTTTGTAAGTAAGCTGTAAGGAATGAGCCTGCCAAATTTCAGCCTTCTACCTACACGAGAAGTTGGAGAATTAGTGATGAGTGAGTGAGTGAGTGAGTCAGTTAGTCAGTGAGGGCTTTGCCTTTTATTAGTATAGATAATAACAATAAGAGCATCTCACTACTCAAAATGGTAATTCAGGAAAGAATCAAACCCGCAACCTCTTGATTATGAGTCAGCAGTTCTTACCGCTGGACCACCTAAAAGGCTGAGTCAGCTTTGTACACTAACCCGATTTGTTTTTCTTCAGTTATATTCTTGAATAAAAGTACACTTGTTTTGTTCTACTTTTACCTTTTGTGAAAATGTTTATTTAATATTTAGAGTTTAGCTGAGAGAACTTTTTGCCCGAGTTGACCTACGGCAGTGGGGAGATGGGACAGCAGGCTTCTTGCTGCTTGTGCTGATCGACACATTTACAAAACAAAAAACACTGATGGTAGAGGTGCGAAGGGATGTAACTTAGGCCGGGATTACGAGATTTTTCGTAGGCTTCAGGGATTCTAGTGTTAAGGACCTTTCTTACATCATTCTGGTCAAAGAAAGGCTGACTACTATTCTTTTGCTGACTTACTCATTCAAGTTTTGCACCAGCTGATAGTCAGTTCTGACCCCTGCCAGTTCAGCTCAGTTATTGCTTTTTGTATGAATGTCGGCCATCATCTTCGCACCATTCCATAATGAGCCCAGGTTATCAGTCCGTAGTTCATTCTCTGTCCTGTCCTTATACTTCAGCTTTGCCTGCTTTAATTCATGTTTCACCTTCTTCTGTAATCCCTTCTGTTCAGTTAATGTTCCACATTTTTTCCAATGTTCCTTATTTTTTCGGGTTATCAATTGTTTTTGATCTCTGGTAATCCACAGCTTGTTGTTACGGTATATTTTGACTGATTTCATGGGTATTATGGCCTCCTAGTAGAATTGTATATAACAGCTCAAGGTGTCCATCAGTTTGTCAGTATCAGGACAGGATTTTTCAAACACTGAACAGTTAATGCACTCAAAACAACCACATAGGCGCTCAACTGAGTCCTTGTCCCAGAATTTAATTTCTTTCTAAAACACAGGTTTATAGATTGGAATAACCTTAACACAGTAATGATCTGAAAAACCCAATGGCTGTTGTCCTCTCAAATCAAAAGAGAGATAATTCATGGATGAATTCTTTGTCTGTGATTCTATAATGTTCTGCACGGCTCAGAACAGCAGAGATGTGATCTCTGTTTCAGAGCGTGATGTCCTTCGTGCTCTGAGGTGTGTGAACTGCAGGAAAGAATCAGGTCTGGATGGAATCTCCAGGCGCATTCTTAAATCATGTGCCGATCAGCTACCTGAATTATTTACATCCATCTTCAATTACTCTTTAGCCCAGTGTGTGACTCTTACCTGTTTCAAAACCTCTGTTATTTTACCCATTCCATAGAATAGCAAACCCACGAGTCTTAATGATTACCGCCCTGTAGTACTCACATCTCTTATCATGAAATGCTTCAAGGGGATTATTAAAGACTCCATCTGCTCTTTCCTTCCAAAGGACTTTGATCCCTTTAGTTTACATACCATACAAACAAGTCTACAGATGAGGCCATCTCACATATTCTACATACCTCTTTGTCCCACGTAGACAGCAACAAGGGCAAATATGTAAAACTGTTGTTTATAGACTACAGCTCAGCCTTTAATAACACCATTGTCCCCAACCTACTGGCCACAAAGCTTACAGTTCTGGGACTGAACAACCCCCTCTGTGAGCTGGTGCTGGATTTCTAACAGGCAGGCCTCACGTGGTGAGAGCAGGCAACTGATTCTCCAACACAGACATTGTCAACACAGGAGTTCCATGAGGCTGTGTACTGAGTCCTCTACTTTACTCACTTTACACACACAACTGTGTGGCCAAGCACAGCTCCAACACCATTGTCAAGTTTGCTGATGACACAGTGGTCTTAGGCCTCATTTCCAACAATGATGATGAGGTCTATCTGGACAAGGTAGACAAACTGGAAGCATGGTGCTAGGCTCATAACTTCTCACTGATTGTTAGCAAAACCAAGGAATTAGTGGTGGACTTTAGGCGGAAGCAGCAGCAGATCTACAGCCCCATCAGCATAAATGGAGTTCCTGTTGGGAGGGTGAGTGGCTTCAGATACCTGGGTATGCACATCACCGAGATTCTGACATGGACCCAGCACACACAAACTCAAGTCAGGAAGGAAAGATAGGGCCTTTATCACCTGTTGTTGCTGAGGAAATTCATGGTCTCCCCATCTTTTTTGTCAACTTTTTCTACTGGCACCATAAAGAGCATCCTAACACAGAGCTGCACATGATGGTTAGGGAAATGCTCAGTCCAGGATTGAAAATCCCTGCATAGAATGGTGTGTTCAGCAGAGCACATCTTAAGGTCAGCACTGCCCTCTCTGCAGGATATCTACATCAAGCACTGTAGGACCAGGGCAATTAAAATAATTAAGGACTCTATCCACCACAGCAGTAGACTGTTTAGCCTGCTCAGCTCAGGAAAGGGACTACATAGCCTAGTGGCAAAGACCAAGAGACTTAAGAGGAGCTTTTACCCTCAAACAATCAGGATCCTGAACACTGACATGGCAACAAACATACAAACCTAAAGCTCATTACACACTCACTTTAACTTCCGTACAATCACTTTACACTTTTTACTGTTTCAGATTTTAACTTAATTTTAATCTATTTTAACTTAATTTAATTTCATTTAATTTAGTTACTTTCATTAATTTAGTAAATTATATTATCCATCCATCCATTTTCCATCCTGCTGAATCCAAACACAGGGTCACGAGGGTCTGCTGGAGCCAATCCCAGCCAACACAGGGCACAAGGCAGGAACCAATCCCAGGCAGGGTGCCAACCCACCGCAGGACACACACAAACGGGCCAATTTAGAATCGCCAATCCACCTAACCTGCATGTCTTTGGACTGTGGGAGGAAACCGGAGCACCCAGAGGAAACCCACGCAGACACGGGGAGAACATGCAGACTCCATGCAGGGAGGACCCGGGAAGCGAACCCAGGTCCCCAGGTCTCCCAACTGCGAGGCAGCAGCGCTACCCACTGTGCCACTGTGCCGCCCAAATTATATTATATTTTTCTTAATTTTATTATTTATTCTATTGTGTGCTTGCTTTTGTTTTGCACAATCTTGGAGTAGACCAGCTTTTCATTTCATTGCACGTTGTACCTCTTTAAATGTGTATGTGTGATGAATAAACAATCTCTTGAATCTTGAATTAAACTGGAATTATGTTAATTGCATTACGTATCTAAGCCCTTGACACATATTTTTATACAGTATGTCCAAAATCCTAAGGACTGGAAAATAATAAATATTACCCTATTATGTAAAAAAGGTGATCAGGCAGATCCAAGCAACTATAAACATGCAAGCTTAATGCGATTCACGGGTGAATCAATGGAAGGTATTGTTAAGTAGAAGATTGAGCAACACATGGCAAGTACAGGAGTTTCAGGGAGCAGTCAGCATGGGATCAGACAGGGGAGGTCGTGTTTTACTAATATGCTAGAATTCTGTGAAGAAGCAACAAAAGGATATGATACCAAATGTGTGCATATTTATTTATTTATTTTTCTAGCTATTGGTGTACTTATTTAGTTAAAGAGCTTCTGTAAATAGCCAAATTTCCCCCATGGCCAAATAATGTTCTATCTATCTATCTATCTATCTATCTATCTATCTATCTATCTATCTATCTATCTATCTATCTATCTATCTATCTATCTATCTATCTATCTATCTATCTATCACAGTGATCACATAGTGCCATTCATCCATCCATCTATCTATCTATCTACTAGGGGTGGTAATTAAAGAAAAAATGTGGGAGTTCATGGTGTAGTGTATAGATGGGTGAAAAATTGTTTAAAACACGACTGTGGGGTGGACTGGGGCTGCTGCTATTTTTAATAGAGTATATTTAAATCTGAATAGAAATATAAGCTGCACACTGGTTAAGTTTGCAGAGGATACCAAATTAGGTGGAATAATGTTTAATCTAGAAACCAGTGAATCATTACAGAAGGCTTTGGACAGTATACACCCTTGGGCAGATATGTGACAGATGAATTTCAATGTAAGTAAATGTAAACTATTACGCATAGGATTTAGAAAAATTGCATTTGAATACACAATGGGAAATCTGAATCTTAAAATTACCTCTTTTAAGAAGGACCTAGGAGTCATGGTAGATTCATCTCTATCAACATCAAGACAGTGCCACTTAGAAGCCATTATGAAGGCTAACAAAATGTTAGGTTATATAACATGATGTGTAGCGTACAAATACATGGAGGTTACGCTTAAGCTTTGTAACACACTAATGCAGCCTAACCAATTTGCTTACATTCAGAAACGTGAGTAAGCCATGTCTAAAGCAAAAGTTGGGATTAATAAAACCCATATTTTTTTGTTTTGGCATTTTAGCAACCCCAGGCAGCTGGACGATGAAGTGAACAGAAAATCTTGTCTGACCATTTATCCATTTTATAAGCTCAGTTTTTCTAAACCTGTGCCACAGCAGGGATCGTGTGATTTCTGTGTGACAGTCTTTGTAGTGTAGGATCCGATTCAGCACACAACTCCAAGAGGATGGCTCTAGGACTTTTAAACCATCTTATAAGTCGATTATCATCATGAAAAAGGATACATATACCATTAGCGGTATTTAAATGACAGAAAACATGTTTTTAAGTTAGTTTGTCTAAATATTTTAATTGTTGGAAAATAAACACTTCGTTAGAAAATATTTGCAAAGGGTAACAATCGGGTGAGACTTAGTTAAGTGACTTGAAGGTTGGAGTGTTTTCTGTTGTTTACTTGCTTCATCAAAGAGACAGATACCATATTTTTACTTTTTAAATATTTTGCAACAGGGGTATATGAGATGGATGATGGAGATTTGCTCAGACCAACACACTAGAGGACAGGTATAGGATGTACTAATGTAATTCTTGCTGCTTTCATATTCCAGCAGTGCCCTATTTAGGTATTCTTTATCAGTCAGTAAATTAGTCAATCTGTGTATTACACAGCTCAGTAAATAGCATCATAAGACACTTTACAGAGCAAAGAAGATTACCACAGAAGATCAAGTAGAGGAACTCATGAGTAAAATAAAACAAAAACGCTAAAACAATTATAGATATGAATGTACACATCAAGAATCCAGAATGATGCCAGGTGGAAACAGACAGAGCATTTTGGCATTATGTGTCTGCTGCAGGAAGCGTCTCCCTGACTGTGGTGGCCCCAGTAGACATCCATTACATTTATAAGGTCCAATTCCCCCCTTTGAGCAATTGTGTACTCACCTGGCCATTTACAGGGGCTAAGAATTTACCAGTATGGGCTCTCCTGTCCTTGAGAGAGCCTCTCTTGTGCCACTTTACAGCTGTGATACCTTCAAATTTGGCAATCCATCATGTCCTTCTTTTGAGATTATGATCACTTTCGAAAAATGTTGTTTATGCAATTTCTGCATTTATTTATTTCAGTAGTGTCATTCAAAATGAAGCCTTTTCACTTCATCTGTTTCATGAAGAAACATATGCTTTTAATTCGATTTTATGATGTAGGCTCTCTCAGAGTATAATGTAAGTGGAGTGATAAGTAAATGAATATGATGACATGCTTTCAAGTAAAAAATGTAATATAAAATCTGATATTTTGTTTCCCGGTCAGCCTAGCAAATTTGACACCTTCCTGCCCATTAGCTGGGCTCCGGTTTTTGTGTTGGTTGACTTGACATTGCCACTCTGTGACTCTCCTAAAAATGAGCCCCTGCTGTCGCTATTTGTTGACGCTGCTTGTCTCCCTGCAGTGTGTAGAAAACACATGAAAACACACCTGCTTTTTATTTTTATTTATTTATTTTTTTTTCTGCCGCTCCTACTGACACCACTCTTCCCATTTCTGATATGAAATGTGCCTCAGAGCTTTGAGTGAGCTGGTATTAGTCAATTGCATTCATTTGATTAAATCTCCAATTTAATTATGAAAATCGCTATGTAATTAATCACTTAACACTCTGTCTGGGACCTCTGCCATCGCTGTATTATTCACATTTGCATTTTAGGACCTAATGAAGCTTTTTTTGAAGCATTCCAGGCACTGAACAAACAGCCCCACAGCTTGTAAGCTCTCTGGTAGAGAAGCATGGGACTGACAGCTAATGAACAATTTGGGGGACATTTTCTTGGCCTATGAAAATGCTGTCAGTCTTAAAGAAGCTTTTTTTATTCAGGATTTTTTTTTTCTTGAGTGCACTGAAAATAGATGACCCACCTTATTAGAAAATTAATCATGTGGTAAAACGCTTTTAAACAAATTTAAAAGATAATTGGGTAATTCTATATCTGATATGGTGGCCATCACAAGATGCTTTACATTGTTGGTAACACTACATTTCAAAATAAAAGGAAAATACTGAGTACAAGATCATTTATGGGATGATAAATTTGAAAGAATTAAAAATCTTTATATATAATACGCTACCGTGGCTGTTTGTTTATCTGTCCAGGATTTTAAATCACCTGTACCTTGCCAACCGTTTTGCCTTATTGACCTGAAATGTGGTACAAATATACTACGTAACGTCTACTATCCACTTTAGGGGTGATTATTGACCTCCAAGGTTATTCCTCTTTTTATTTTTATTTTATTGTAGAATCAACTCTCTGCAGCGGACAGCAGGGTGGCCATGCGGCACATGCATATGGCTGTTGTTCTCATCCCTATCACCTTCGCCGTCACTTCCCCTCCATCTTCATATCTTAAACCATTCTTGAGGCAGATTGAAGACTTAAGTGCCAGCTTAAGTGAAAAATTAAGGAAAGTAATTGCAACACAAACACGGACTTAATCAGTTTTAATACAAAAAGATGCCAACAAAAGAAGAGAAGAAGCGGGCCACTAGGGTGGAGAAAAGTAGAGCTGCTCAGGAAGCAGCAAGCGCATCAACCTCTGAGCAAACAAATGCTAAACATACAGAGAAAGAGGATGAAAACTATAAATGCTCAAGTCAAGTGTATTCACTGCACGTTATCATGCAGTGTGCCATTACTGGTATTGTATAAATAATGTGTACATAAACAAAGCTGAAAAAGCGGGCTGTGACAATAAGAAAATGACAATGCAGGAAGGGTAGAGTGGGCACAGAAGAGCCGATCAGAGCTGCTGAAGGTGCCACTCCAAATACTTTTAAAAACAGATAAACAGGCCATCATCTGAATGGCATGACTTGCTATTTATTTATTTTATGAATCCTCTTATTCCAAAACAGGGTTCTGGGGAGTCAGAGCCTATCCTGACATCCATATCTAAAGGGACAGAACATAAGAACATAAGAAATTTGACATACGAGAGGAGACCATTCAGTGTATCAAGCCCATTTCTTTAACGAAAAGCTAAGCTGTCCCAAAATGTCATCCAGATTCTCCTTAAAGGTTGTCAAGGTCTCTGCTTTAACTCCATGTCTTGGGAGTTTGTTCCAGAGTCCCACAACTCTTTGCATAAAGAAATACTTCCTGGCTTCAGTTTTTAAATGTACTTATCCTTAATCCATTGATAACCTCAAATACGTGATTCACCTTAAGTGCACTCAACACAAACCTGACCAAATTAGAGTGACATCTTTGAAATATTCAAGAAGACCAAGGTATGCTGGAACAGCGAGAGCACACAAACTCCACAGTGACTGACAATTTGAAGAAAGAGCCATGGGCCTTCAGTTGGTATGGTGGTGGCATTTCCTACAACATACCACTGTGCAGCCTGTGAAGCCTTAACATTTATTTTTTTGGAGTTCACAGTAATTTCTCAAACACTAGATAAACATTATACAAAAATGGCACTTGTACCAACCCCTTTAACTTCTTCTTCTTCCTCTTTATCTTTTCCCACTTGTACATGAGGTTGATGTTCTTGATCAACTTACTCCATGCAGTTCTGTTCTGAGGCCCCTAACCAGTCAGGCCCTTTTCCTTCGGATCTTCTTTTACTTCATCTCTCCCCCTGTACTTCATTTCCCATCAACCAACCCATCAACCATTCCCATTGACTGAACTTATAAAAACAAACAAACAAAGTAAAAAAAAGTAATTGTAAAAACCAAGATGGAAAAGCAGCTCTCCACTGCAGGTGTTAGTCTTCAATCAACATGACTGTCTATCCTGTTTCATGAGGAGGCAAATATAATATTTGATAGCAGAAGAGCATTCAAATCGTGACTAGCAAAAGGTTGTGAATCCAACTTAAACAAATTCAAGGTAGTAGGACACCACACCCAATCCAAAACATCATTCAGCACAATGAAGAAGCCAACCCCAAATGGTGCACCAGTCCATTACACAGTTCAAACATTAACATAAAGATAAAATTGATTTAGCAATTACTGTATTCTAAAAAACACAAGTTTGTTAAGGAAAACCCAAGTATCATGGGACAAACCCATGCAAATATTTAGACAGCATCCTGGTCACTGTTCTAGGAGCTACGTGGTTAACCACTGTGCCTCCGTGCTCCCTTTGGACAATGACCATATGTAAAATTTTCTCTGGTAATAATAATAATAATAGTAATAATACATTTTATTTATATAGCACCTTTTTTCCCCATGCTCAAAGCGCTAATAATCAATCTTGCCATTAGCATTTAAACTTAAAAGATGGTGCACAACTATTTAGTTATTGTTCCTCTTTGACCTGCTCACTCCACTTATAAAGGACCTTCTTGAAACACTGGCCACTGTCTTTTTTGTAGATTACATTTTATTATGATAAACTGTAAGACAGCTAAGGGAACTTGTAATGGCTGAGTGGATTTTCTCTATCTTCTCTTCTCTTTTCTCTGTCCACACCATACAATGGATGTGAGCAACACCCAGGCTAGCAAGAGAAAATATTCATAATGCACTTTTCATCAATTTATTTCTGCAGACTTTGCAAGAATCACTAAAAAAATCAGTCCTCACCTACAACGTTAAATTTTTAAAAGACGTATCCTAATGAATAATTCATTACATGATCCCTTTATTTTGTGCTCAGATGCTTCACTAACCAAGACCAGCACTGGATAAAGTGCCTACATACTGTAAATTTATGAGGTAAAATGTAATGATTTACATGTAGGCCTGCACCCCTACCCAGCAGTCTGTTGTTTATTTTATTTTTTCCTCACCCCATTCCACCTCTGTTGGGATCAGGAGGGCACAAGCGGGTAGTGGAGTATTTAAAGGTGGAATATTTTTCCTTGTTAAATGACTGTGACATTCATTTCCAATTAAGAAACATCTTTGTTTCAGCTTTAGAATTGGAACAGATTTCAAGTAACTTAGTAACCTTCATTTACATTTACATTTAAGAATATATTATACATGTAAATGGGAAAGCAATCATTCCATCTAAATTCCCTTGCCCTTTCTTATGTAATTTGTGCAATAAATCCTCCACGGAATTAAATTTACATGAATGCCTCGCGGTCAAATACATTGCTTTTCTAAATAGGATCATTCCCTGGTGACTAAATGTTGTCTGCATGCAAAGCTGAAATATGTCAAACTTAAAGTTAATTCCAAACTTTTTCTTTTCCCTTTTTACAGCATTTATATAAAGCCATGCTAACAGCAATTGACATATTGGGGAAGAAAGAGAAATAAACCCCATAACAAATGTGAAGAAGCAACCTTTTAAAATGACCTGAACTCATCTAAGCTTCTCAACATTCCAGCATGTTAAGTATTCATAACACCCAGTATCTCATGCAGAAGAAACTTGATTGTTAATATCAATTCATGTTTCAAACTTGCTATTGTTGGAGGCAATCCCTATGGCAAGGAGGACAAAGCAGAAAGCAAGAAATATTGTATGTCTGTCCCAGAAGTGCCTCGAGCCTGGGAAAGGTGCTATATAAATAAAATATGTTATTACTAGACTAGACAAATGACTATACTGTATATCTGACATCGTATTACTTCATTGACATTAGACTATGGACATGTTTATTCATTTATTTATCTTATTGTTTCATGTTAGGAAAACTGAATGCAGTTTTTGCATGTTGGCTACTTCGATTGTCCTGCATGGCTTGTGTCACTGCATTCTTCATCCTATGAGCTTTGGATGCAGCAAATCACAATTGAGCAATACTTCATGTGCTACTTCTGATTTGATAATCTGGTCATATGCAAATCTCAATCACTGCTAAACAACATGGATTAACAGCAAGGTATGAGGGAGTATCACCTGTTCTGTCCATCAGGCTAGTATAATAAATGTCTCTAGCATACAATATTAGATTGGACACCTTCCCTTTAATCATTGCAGATCAGTTTAAATATCTAGGGGTAAACATCACAAGTAAATGTAAAGTTCTTTTTCAGTCTTACTTAAGCAGGGAGAATTAACACTAGCAAGATGAATATCCTCCCTAAGCTTCTGTTTTTATTTCAAAACATCCCCATATACATTAACAAATCTTTTTTTAAGAAATTA
Source organism: Erpetoichthys calabaricus (assembly GCF_900747795.2). Taxonomy (NCBI): domain Eukaryota; kingdom Metazoa; phylum Chordata; class Cladistia; order Polypteriformes; family Polypteridae; genus Erpetoichthys; species Erpetoichthys calabaricus. The sequence goes on along the minus strand of NC_041397.2, from coordinate 265,011,534 downwards.
AATTCAATCATAACTTCATTTATTTGGAATTCAAAAAACCCACTCATTCGAAAGGCGATTGTACAACGACCTAAATCAGAAGGTGACATGGCTCTACCTGATTTTCAATTTTATTAATGGGAGGCAAACAAACAAGCTATAAAAACATGGACATTGACACAAATAGATGAACACACACTAGATTGGTCTGCAATAGAAATGAAATCCTGCAGTACTTCTTTATATTCCTTCCTTTGTGCCCCAGTAAATACAAGTTATCGTCAATATACTAACAATCCAATTGCCCTTCATTCACTCGGAATATGGAAAGAATGTAGAAAGCACTTCAAGTTAGGGAATATTTTATCTGCACACCTTAAACAACAACCACCTTTTTCTACCATCTCAAACTCAAATATTTTGTAATGTTTGGAAAACATATGGGATTATATCTTTTAGTGATCTGTATATAGTACTAGGGTGTTGTACCGTGTTAGCCATTATGAATGTAGAGAAAAGCCAAGCAAAATGACACCTTTTATTGGCTAACTAAAAAGATTACAATATGCAAGCTTTCGAGGCAACTCAGGCCCCTTCTTCAGACAAGATGTAATCATCTTGTAGTGATCTGTATATAAATAATGTCTGCATCCTATGGACAATTGCACTCCAAATTTAATTTCCTATCAACACAATTTTTCCACTCTCCCAAAATTAGAAACTTTACTAAATGAAATCTGCCCAGTTTTCTACACCTCCCACCTATTTCTATTCCAGAAGAGATATTGATCAGTCTTGAAGACTCAGATGGCATTTATCTATAATAATAAAAGGCAAAGCCCTCACTGACTGACTGACTGACTCACTCACTGACTGACTGACTGACTGACTCATCACTAATTCTCCAACTTCCCGTGTAGGTGGAAGGCTGAAATTTGGCAGGCTCATTCCTTACAGCTTACTTACAAAAGTTAGGCAGTTTTCATTTCGAAATTCAAAGCGTAATGGTCATAACTGGAACCTCTTTTTTGTCCATATACTGTAATGGAAGGCAGCAAGATGGCCGTAGGAGACTGAGTTGCGTGTCGCGTCATCACGCCTCCCACGTAATCACGTGAACTGACTGTGAACTCAGTACGTAGAAAAGAAGGAGGAGCCCCAAAGAGCGCTGAAGAAAACACTCATTACACAATTGACAAGGCAGCGAAACAATAAGAAGCGAGTGAGTGACGCATACAAGCATCTTCATAAGACACGAGGTATAAAAAAGCACGGTGTAAACCGTAAGTCTAAATTAACTTTATAGAAACGCTCCCGCTGCCGTTTGCAATACCATATTCGCGAGATACAAGTTTAATGAGAAGACACGAGGTATAAACTACAGTTTGCATCACTTTGTAACAGAGTTAAAATTGCTGTAGCGAGAAACTTTTAACTGCCGGGTCTTACCTAACATTAAATAAACCCGTGGACATCGCAACATCACACAAGAGAGCGGCTCACGTGAAGTGACTGAACGCAGCAGGAGTGATCACTTCCATGAATCAAACGTCTTCAAAAAACACATTACACAATTGATAAAGTAGGAAAAGAATATGAAACAAAGCACGGTATAAACCGTAACTTCAAATTAAGTTTATAGAAACGCTGCCGTTTGCAATACCATATTCGCCCCTGCGAAGCGCGGTGATTTTGCTATATATATTAAACTATTTCAACCATTGTATGATCTGCTTCTCGCAACTGAAAGAGGGCACCGTGGCAGAAGTTAGCCGACTTGCTCACCAACCACAAGCGTTACCTGGTAGGTAACCACCCATACAATCAGATTATGAATCAGACTACGAATGCCTGCAATGTAATTACCCCGATCTACATGCTGTCAAATGAACGAACCACACGCCGTAGCACAACGTTAGGGGCTTCGCCTCTATGTCCGAGGATCGATTCCAGTAAGGGAGTGCAGTGACTGTGTACTCCTAATGAGCCCACAATTACGGCGAAACACGTGTCGCATACTATGCATCTTCAAAGCACGGTGTAAACAGTAAGTTTAAATTGAGTTTATAGAAACGCTCCCGCTGCCGTTTGCAATACCATATTAGATGACTTTGTAACAGAGTTAAAATTCCTGGAGCGATACATTTTTAACTGCCGGGTCATGTCGCGTGTTCTTGGGTAGGAACACCAAAAAATGTATACATTTATGCATGTAATGGGCAAACAAAAAATGTACTATACCCGAAAGCACTACAGTAGTACTCAATGTATCTTTACTTCTTAAATGTTAATGTTTTACTGTTTAATAATTTATACGCTTCTTATATGTTATTCAGATTCTTTTATCAAAATACCAGTAACAGCGCACTGCACGATAACGTGGAGTGAATACACTTGACATGACCATTCATAGTATTTATCCTCTTTCTCTGTACGTTTACCATTCGTTTGCTCAGAGGTTGATGAGCTTGCTGCTTAATGAGCAGCTCTTCACCCTAGCGTCCTGCTGCTTCTCTTCTTTCGTCGGCATCTTTTCCAGTTAAAACTGATTTTTTTTAAAACTTAGTATGTTTTCTTTAATTTTTCAGTTAAGCTGGCACTTAAGTCTTCAATCTGCCTCAAGAATGATTAGCGGAGGTGGTAGACAATGAAAACGTCAGCCGTACGCATCCGCCACGCACGCACTGGTGCGCGCAGCTGTCAGTTGACTCTACAATAAAATAAAATAAAGATAAAAAGAGCAATAACTTGCAGCACCGCTATTCAATTACACTTGCCTAACGCCTCTCCTAAGGGGAAATACTGTGGGATCTGGGCATCCGTCAAAGCAGCAATCACAAGCCCGATTACAAAGCGGGAAGCTGTGATTTGTCCTCTCCCTCCCATGTAACAATTGCAGCCCGTGTTGCAACGCACTATGTATGTATATGTATATATGTGTATGTGTGTGTATATGCATGTGTATATATATATATATATATATATATATATATATATATATATATATTTGTTCATATGTGTGGGAAAGCGAATAGTAGACGTGACGTAGTATATGTGTACCAAATTTCAAGTCAATAGGTGAAACGGGTTACGAGCTACAGCTGATTTAAAATCCTGGACAGACAAACGAATAGCCACGGTAGCGTATTATAGAAGAACATTTTACTGTTTAATAATTTATATTTATATGCAATGTGCTTCTTATATATTACTTCATATTCTCATATGATAATGATGTTAATGTTGTTTATATTGATTTCTATGTTATTGTAAGTGCCCTTTATTTGTGGAAAAATAAATTTGGCAATTAAACTTATTTTATACATACATTTTATTTTTTTCTCTTGCACTCAGTGAGCGAATCCACTGGGTAATCAGCTATATATATATATATATATATATATATAGATAGATAGATATGTATGTATGTGTATATATATAGATAGATAGATAGATATATGTGTATGTATGTAGATAGATATGTATGTATATGTATATATCTGTATATATATGTAGATATACAAATATGTATATGTATATATGTGTATATATATGTAGATATACAAATAAGTATATGTATATATGTGTCTGTATGTGTATATATATGTTGATATATGTATATATATATGTGGATGTGTATATGTATATATATATATATGTATATATGTTTATGTATATATATGTTTACATAACCTCTTTAACACACTACTTCTCTGCTGCGAAGCGCGGGTATTTTGCTAGTATATATATATAAAAACATTTTAAAGTCCCTTCCTTTTAAAGATCCCAGAGTACAGAGGGAAAAGGATCTCTTACTCAACATTTCAGAAAAGGAGTGGAAGGCAGCCATGCACATAATTCATTTGAGCTCCATAATCGTTTCAATTCAATTATTCATCTTAAATGTTTTTACCAAACACGTCTATCTCATTTAAAATTGTCCAAAATGTTCCCAGGGCAAAATCCAACCAGTGAACATTGCAATTGTGCTCCAGCCTTACTAGGCCACATGTTTTGGGCATGAACCAAATTAACATCATTCTGGACCAAAATGTTTAAATGCCTTTCAGACAGCCTTGGTGTCACAATCCCTCCTAATCCATGAACAGCTGTGTTTGGTGGACTCCCAGATGGGCTTAAAGAGGAGAAGAACAAACAAACTGTAATTGCCTTTACTTCACTATTGGCACGTAGACTTATCCTGCTCAACTGGAAGAATCCTAATCCACCTCTTTTCAGTCAGTGGGTAACTGATGTTATATACTATTTGAAATTGGAAAAAATCAAATTCTCATTTAGAGGATCTGTGCAGAACTTTTTTAAAACCCTGCAGGATCTAATCAATAACATTTTAGAATAAGCTTTTAAATAGGGAAGAAAGACTCCTTTCCCTTTTTACTGCTCTCAAAAGTTTCACTCTGGCTGTTGGCCTTCCTCTCTTTCTCATGGGTGAGAGCTGAATTGAATTTAGTTTTGTTAAGTTTGACTTGACTGTATGGAATGTTACATGCTTTTAATAATTTCAATAAAAGATATAAAAAGTCTCATTACTGTTGCTAATAGCTACCAATCTTAACCGCATGCCTTGCTAGTTTGTTCCAGACTCCCAAGACCATCTGTTTTGTATCCACTGCTTAGTGGTTTCCTTCTGGAATGCCTTCTGAGATGATTGTCACAGGTATCTTCAAATATGTGACTGTTATGTTTCAGCCAGGACTCTCACTCCTGGCTGGGATTCTAATTCCTTCTTGATATCTGTTGTGTTCATTTTTCAGTCCTTTGTGTATGTTAAAATTGTTGATAGCTTAGTTTGTATGTGTCTATGTAACTTTCAATGTGTTCCATATGCTTTGTGAGTGGTTCCCCAAGAGGTGGTGCCACCTGCCCATAACCATCAAGGAACTGCCCTCAGTCTTATAAAGGCTAAGGAAAACCGCGGTTCATGGAATACATTTGGTGTCATGGTGAGTCCTAGTGATTATTTGTTGTGGATTAACTGGATTTGGAACACTTACTCTGTTTTTCAACCACTCTTCTGGATTTATGTCTTTAGGATTTGTTTGCCTTGGATTGCATTGTTCCAAGCAACACATTTTGCCTTTTGTGTTCTTAGGAGCTTATTATTGTTATTGATTATTTTTGTTGAAAATAAATCTTTTATTTATAAAGATCCTTTATTTTCCCTTTCGTTACTAGCAGGGACTTGACAGTCAGGAGTCCCAGATTCACGATAGCAACTAATGTGAATTGAAGGAAGGCTGAGATGTAAGAATATGATTGCCAATTTCATTATAAACAAAACTAAAAGGTTCTTTGTAACAACAGAACATAAACAGTACTGCTGCCTTGTAGAATATAGTCAGCTTTTATGAGAAGAGCCCCGTCTCTCTCTCTTGGGTCCAAATGCCAGCCATGATCTGTAATCACCCCATTTATATCTGTCTGCTCCAGGAAGGGACCACACTTCCAATGCATGGAGGGGCTGGGGTCAGGCATCATCTCCACCCTGCAGAGGAAACCAGACACTTAGTTAGTGTCAGTGCCCACTCCTGCCCAGTGGTGGTAACATTGGGATTACCTAGGCCTTTCATGAGATCCTCAAGCATGCATACATGACCCTAACAATTTAAGTGAAAAAATTCTGTTGGATCAACTTTAGGTGCAACATTAGAACCTGGAATAGCCCCCCATATAGATTTCTCACCAACAGACAGAAGTTAATTTCCTTTAAATTGTCACAGTAGGACCTTCCCTTCAGTCCAGTGAGCAACTGAAAATTGCTATCCACCTAAGAGATATGTACATTTAAGAAGGCCTGGCCAATGTAACTGGGAAGCATGGCCTAGCTGCAATATTCAAATGAAAGGACAAGTGTACCTGCATATCCATGGTTCAACTTCACTCATTTTTAGTACTGACATCTGACACAACCAAAATAACCATTTTTGTTAGTTGACCTCCAGAGGTCTTGTAAAGCAATGAAAGAGAGGCCAAGCAGACTGTGAGGACTCTGAAGTCTCTGCACATACTTGCATCGTGTGCTTTGACTCTCCTCACTCTGCTCCTCCATATCACTTTGAAAAGTAAAATGATTTATTCACAAGCATTAATGATTTCCAACATTGTGAGCAGCCTACGGAAAATATGTCAGACGCCCAATTTGTACAGACGGTAAATGTCAGGTTCTGTCTATAGATTCCCTGTGGGGGTGGGGGTGGGGGCAGCTTTCACACTTTACATTTCAAATAAATGCACTGAAGAATCGCAAGGGATGCAGAATTATTTCTAATTATGTGCTAAAAAGTGAATGTGGTGGTTGTAGTAAAGAGAAAAAAATGGTAGGAGCTGAAACACATGTGAAAACAATTGTTTACTGAGAAAATGAAAAACAAAAGTCAAAGAGAGCCCAATTTTGACATTTTCTGAACCGGTGTGAGGGGAACTGCGCTACAGGTGGCTTTGGACGAGACGTTTAGGTTTTTTTTAATTAAAAAGTGCCATCAAACCAATGCTGAGAAAAAAAAGCAGTGTTACTGATGGGGCTGGATAGTGAAAATGACATGTGTCGAGTAGTATGGGAAATTAAAAACTGAATTCCAGCAATGATGAGGTGCTTCCCACTGCAGTGGAATGACTTCTTTCTATCAGGGGATTCAGGGGAGTCACAGCTGGCACATTTGCAAAATATCACTGGGGGACATAAACTGAAAGAACAATAATATGAGAAAAAATGTCTACAGTCGTGCTTCCTAGGTAGGACATTTCTAGGTTCTCAGTGTCTAGCCATATTCTCAATGAGATGTTAATTTATACTTTTAACTGAAGCACTGTTCATCCAGCCTCTGGTTTCTTGAACCAAGTTTCTCCATGAGATTGTGAAGGTTTGACAAAGACTCTCTCAGCAAAACAAGGACACAAGACCAGAATCAGCTCTGGATGTGACACACACAACACACGCTCATTCAGACTACTGTAAAGCTTCTTGTTTATTTAACAGAAACATTTTAGTATGTGGAGGAAAAGAACAGATTATCAAGAGAAAACATTCATGATCAGAGGAAGAACAAGAAAACTCTGCACAGACAGTGACCAGGCGAAGATCTGAACTCTGGCAAACCACTTTGCCACTGTGCTGCCCACGTGGCTGTTAAAACAAAAATACAATTTCCTGGAGCATATAGTTTTGGTGCACTCCTGACTTCTACACCTTGTTTATTGATATAAAAAATTCCTAAGAATGTTTTTCAATTGCTTACATCTTCTGGAAGGAGGGTTCTCTGGTATTGTAGACAAAAATTTGCTCAGCTTCTGTGAGTGTCCCATGCATGCTTTATCATAGACAGAGAAAAATGTTAACATGATATAGGCATTCCCAAAAGACGGCACAATAATGTCCCCAAAACTCTGAACTTCTTCTACCTTTGGAGTGAAACAGAAAATCACATAATAACCATAATGTTGAATTTGTACATCTATAACAGCATAACCCAACAGAAAACAGCATTGTTTTAGATTATGTACACAAGCATAACTTTACCCTGTATACAGTACCTAACCTAAACACTTTACCTTCAGCTATTGAATTCTCTATGTAAGAACTAAAGTTCATATTTTTATAACCATATGCTTACATATTTGCATTTACCAAATTTAACACTCTTTCCATGAGTTTTCATGATTAAGGCTGATAATCCAGTACACCCTAAATGAAAAGTCACGGACTTAGTCTTGCTACTATTAAGAAGAACTATTAATCTAATTCATAAAAAAATGTATAAAGTTGAAATCAGACCTGAAGATATCAAAAGTGGGACAAAGGAACATTATTTTAATATTTATAGCAATGCTCCTTGGAGGACTAAACATTCACATAAAAAGCAGAAGGCTCCAAATAAACTTGTTAGGGCATCTGTATGTAAAACATCTTGGAATTCTGAACAAAATAACTGAAATCAGCACCATAGTACACTGAGAACCACCATATGCTCATTGTGGAAAGTACACATAGCAGAAACCTCAACAGCCATTACAAGGAACAACTACACACTTTGTCATGATCTCCAGTGCAGGCAACGTAAAATGGAAAGAAAGTCTTAACTCTAACAAATGTGAAAGATGGTCTCTAAAATCAAGTTCTATACACCACAAGAGCATGCAGTATACACTGATCAGCCACACCATTAAAAATATTGACAGGTGAAGTGAATAAAATTGATTATCTTGTTACAATGGCACCTGTCAAGGGTGGGATATAGTAGACAGTAAGTGAACAGTTAGTTCTTGAAGGTGATGTGCTGCAAGCAGGAAAAATGGACAAGTGTAAGGATCTGAGCAACTCTGACAAGGGCCAAACTGTAATGACTGGATGACTGGGTCAGAGCATCTCTAAAATGGCAGGTCTTATGGGACATTCATGGTATGCAGTAAATAGTACTTAGCGGAAGTGGCCCAAGGAAGGACAACCGGTGAACTGGCGACAGGGTCATGGGCACCCAAGGCTCACTGATATGCCTGAGGAACATACACTAGTCCATCTGGACCAATCCCACAGAAGAGCTACTGCAGCACAAATTGCTGAAAAACTTAATGCCAGCCATGAGAGAAAAGTGTCAGAACACACACCGCATCTCTAAGTTTTATAAATGAGACCCCACGAGACTACTTAAGATGGCAGTATGGTAATGTGGACATACTAACTTTTGGATATAAAAAAACTTTTTTTAAGATTTGCCTTTGACTCCTTTTGTTTGACTTGAGCATTTTGGCATGTCAAATATCTCTCTAACTTAAAGATTCTACACCCCCTGCTTTGTCACTTTAAATTTGCCTTCAATATTTAACCTTTCCTCTTCTGGGGTCTCATTTATAAAACTTTGTGTGGATTTCAGCATGAAAAAATTGTCACCTAGAAACAACCATATTTGGACTACTCCAATCATCCTCATACACATGCAATCACAATGAGGCAGACCTTCATCAGCTGGTACAGCAGCCTCCCATGTGACTCATCCAGCCACTACCACCTGCCTTTGAGGGGTCCTATGATGTGCTCAGTCACTGAGTGCACCAAGATTGTGAGCGGCATTGTAGCAACCCCAACCCTCTGTGTTTAGGGAGTCAGGGAAAGGCATAAGGCAGGTAACCACTATTACCTGGCACTTGTAACGCCATGATTGCTGTTACAACCAATGGTACAGGTCATGTGAAAAACTGAGGGCTCAGCCAGTTACCTTACCAACTAGCCAGGTTGCCATCACATACAGCACCATCAGCAAGTTGTCTGCCAATGCTACTTTACCCCAAAATAAATGAATCCCCCCACTGATTCAGCCTTCAGTCAGTGGTTTGGGGGCTTGGAACTGGGAGGCAGAGGAAGAGAACAACAGCTTTCACTTGATGATGGAATATGGTGTTTTTGAGGCATATAAGAAGTAAGAAGAGCAGTCAACTCTTATTACAGTAGTCATGGAACCAGACGATTGTTTAGGGCACGGGTGTCAAACTCCGGTTCTGGAGGGCCGCAGTGGCTGCAGGTTTTCATTCTAATCATCTTCTTCAATAGTGACCAGTTTTTGCTGCTAATTGACTTCTTTTGCCTTGGTTATCTCTTTTTCCTTAATTAGGAGCCCAACAATAATGAAACACAAAACAAGCCGCCCCATGACCAGCTCACCTGTGCCTATCACACAATATCTGAAAATAAAGAAAGGTGATGGTCTCATACAAGGTTGATCTTTCAGGTCACCAAAACATTTTGACGTTTGGTGTTCTTAGAAAAAACAGGAAATATCAACATTTTTGGAAATGTCTGCTGTGGCAGAATGAGAGCAGCAACAAGCCATGGAATTAAATAACGGGTTTAATTAACAGCAAGAATTGGCTTCTCATTAAGAGATTGATCGGAGTGAAATTGGTTGGAGTTTGAAATCCCAGTTTAGCTGGTCATCTGTTGGCTCATTTTACATCTCATTTCTGTTTGGCTGTCATTTAATAAAGAAAGGAATAAATTCAGAGGGCTGAATCCTTAAAAACAGGACTATTAAAATGAAGGGAAAATAGTTAATTAGCAGTGAAAACTGGTCACTGATTAGGAAAAGGGTTAGAATGAAAACCTGCAGCCACTGTGGCCCTCCAGGCCTGGAGTTCGACACCCCTGGTTTAGGGCAATGTTTTTATATATATATTTTTTTTTTTACTGCGGTGACTATTTTTCCATTATTTTATTTCCAGGAAGATAAGTTTCCTTTACTTTTTGCCATAAAACATATCCATTTTGAAATGGTGCAGCACAAATTTTGCATATTTTGGGAAGCAGCATACACCCAAAGGCTGGAAACGGATTGAGCTCCTCAGAACTCTAGGAATTGAAGACTCGTCCATCAACAACCACATACTAATAATGCCTTCAAATCAATGGCCCATGATACATGTCTCTTCTGTGTTACCAATCAATAGATATTCATCAGTAACATGAGAAATTGAATAAAACTGAATCTAATTATAGATCACCAGGTTAATTTAAAACCAGTCTCCTAAAAAACATTGATTTATCCAAATGTGTTTAAATTAAATTAAATATTAAGTTCATTTTTATTGAGCAAAGGCTTTAATTTATATCAGTTTTAGGAATTGAATGTAGACAAATGGATATCAAGGCTATTTACTTTACTGAAGCAATAAAGGATGAAACAGTAAATTATTGATGTAGCTCTACATTTTAAATAATAATTGCAACTCTGAGATGCAATACTATAAATTAGAAATTTCATGCTGCCACCAAATTCAGGAGCAAAAATGGGACTTATATGAATGATGAAGATCAAGCTCTCTAAGGTATCATATCAATCTCCTGTTTAGTGCTTTAAGTATTATTATAAAAATTAATTTGTATCCATTCATAAATGTACAGATTTTGTGTCGAATGAGCGATTGCTCACGGAGTCCCAAATGAGGCACATTACCTGCATTGTGAGGGAGCGTCAGTTACAGCACTACGGCCATGTGGTGCGTTTCCCTGTGGATGATCCGGCTCACAAAATTCTCATTGCTGAGGACCTGAGTGGCTGGACCAGGCCGAGCCAAGTAACATTTCCGGAGAGTGGGACTGGAACACGTGTCTGCCTGGGGGTTACCAACCAGGATCCTGAGCTGTTTCATTGTGTGGTGGGTGTGGCAATACGCTGTACCAGTGCATGGCTCCCCAACTTGACTGGTCTTGCATTTGTAAATTTACAGCGTTGGAAAATAAAACAGGATGTCTTGTAATATTTTGTTAAAATACAATATTAGGTGGTGTTAGGTCAGAGCCTGCTATGAAAAGATGTCCGGTCAGAAGCCTGATCGTGCACTTGAGAGGGGAATTCTTCTTCTTTGGGTCAACTGGCTAATATGGCTGTACCCTGCACTCTAAATCCTGCAGATGTCGCAAAGTGCTTTTAAATGGGCTGATGTTCACCTGGTAAAAGGGACAGAGGGATGAAAAGAAAAAAAAAAAAGAGCAGCCAGACTCATAGTTAAAAAATACAGTGGTGTGAAAAACTATTTGCCCCCTTCCTGATTTCTTATTCTTTTGCATGTTTGTCACACAAAATGTTTCTGATCATCAAACACATTTAACCATTAGTCAAATATAACACAAGTAAACACAAAATGCAGTTTTTAAATGATGGTTTTTATTATTTAGGGAGAAAAAAAATCCAAACCTACATGGCCCTGTGTGAAAAAGTAATTGCCCCCTTGTTAAAAAATAACCTAACTGTGGTGTATCACACCTGAGTTCAATTTCCGTAGCCACCCCCAGGCCTGATTACTGCCACACCTGTTTCAATCAAGAAATCACTTAAATAGGAGCTGCCTGACACAGAGAAGTAGACCAAAAGCACCTCAAAAGCTAGACATCATGCCAAGATCCAAAGAAATTCAGGAACAAATGAGAACAGAAGTAATTGAGATCTATCAGTCTGGTAAAGGTTATAAAGCCATTTCTAAAGCTTTGGGACTCCAGCGAACCACAGTGAGAGCCATTATCCACAAATGGCAAAAACATGGAACAGTGGTGAACCTTCCCAGGAGTGGCCGGCCGACCAAAATTACCCCAAGAGCGCAGAGACGACTCATCCGAGAAGACCCCAGGACAACGTCTAAAGAACTGCAGGCCTCACTTGCCTCAATTAAGGTCAGTGTTCACGACTCCACCATAAGAAAGAGACTGGGCAAAAACGGCCTGCATGGCAGATTTCCAAGATGCAAACCACTGTTAAGCAAAAAGAACATTAGGGCTCGTCTCAATTTTGCTAAGAAACATCTCAATGATTGCCAAGACTTTTGGGAAAATACCTTGTTACTGATGAGACAAAAGTTGAACTTTTTGGAAGGCAAATGTCCCGTTACATCTGGCGTAAAAGGAACACAGCATTTCAGAAAAAGAACATCATACCAACAGTAAAATATGGTGGTGGTAGTGTGATGGTCTGGGGTTGTTTTGCTGCTTCAGGACCTGGAAGGCTTGCTGTGATAGATGGAACCATGAATTCTACTGTCTACCAAAAAATCCTGAAGGAGAATGTCCGGCCATCTGTTCGTCAACTCAAGCTGAAGCGATCTTGGGTGCTGCAACAGGACAATGACCCAAAACACACCAGCAAATCCACCTCTGAATGGCTGAAGAAAAACAAAATGAAGACTTTGGAGTGGCCTAGTCAAAGTCCTGACCTGAATCCAATTGAGATGCTATGGCATGACCTTAAAAAGGCGGTTCATGCTAGAAAACCCTCAAATAAAGCTGAATTACAACAATTTTGCAAAGATGAGTGGGCCAAAATTCCTCCAGAGCGCTGTAAAAGACTCATTGCAAGTTATCGCAAACACTTGATTGCAGTTATTGCTGCTACCAGTTATTAGGTTCAGGGGGCAATTACTTTTTCACACAGGGCCATGTAGGTTTGGATTTTTTTTCTCCCTAAATAATGAAAACCATCATTTAAAAACTGCATTTTGTGTTTACTTGTGTTATATTTGACTAATGGTTAAATGTGTTTGATGATCAGAAACATTTTGTGTGACAAACATGCAAAAGAATAAGAAATCAGGAAGGGGGCAAATAGTTTTTCACACCACTGTAGGTACAGTCAATATACTCAACTCAAGTGTGTTTTACATGGGAGAAGCGGTCCCTGACATATAAGCTTTTTTTGTCAAATGTAATGTTACCCCGAAAATACTCACACTTGAAAAAGGTGGCAGAGGACAAAAAATGAACAGTAGAGAAAAAACAGCACTTCACAGTAGGGGCAGATGGTATGGGTCCTTTTCACGAATCTACATACCCCCACTTGAGGAAATGATCGAGTCTCTAGTGGGAGAGAAGGCACGAGTGGGAAATCCCGTGGAGCATTATGACTGGTTTAGACCTGACGCATCCGCGCTGGGAATACGAACATGACGTCAGACTTGGAGACACACCACCGCCCACTGTGATTTCACTTTGAGATGCCCAGGGATGGGGTGCACGGCGGTCTTGCGTGATGAATGATGAACGAAGGGCTGAATATGACGCAACAGGTCATCAGAACGTGAGGGAAACATGCTAATTATTTGTAATGCATCTGCTCATCATGGACGAGTCCAATAATATTACACCCGCTCTTCCTTCACCGCTTTTGTTCAATCCACCTTCTCATTTTGTTCCTCTTAAAGTCAGTAATATTAGTAGACTCAACTATTTTTTCCAACATCAGAGTCTCATATAGTCTGCTGTGGCATTGTTAGCTATGCGACACTGACCAAAAACTGTCATCCACTTACCAGTAGACTCTCCAAGCGCCGATCAAATGGGCCCCCACAACTATAAAAGAGTTTTGATCGTTCACTATACGAGCTTTCTTTCATGCATGAAGTATAAACCAGGCGTTAAACTATCGGGTGTCCACGTGCAGCATTTTTAAGGAGGCTAAATCGACCAGGTGCCAGTGGGGGTCTTTACCTTTGCTTCAAGGGAAGATAAGCAGCACAACATTGCCAAACAAGTTTGGTACAACAGAAACATAGGCAAGTTTTTTTTTGCCAGGAGGTCAGATATTATGACTTCTCATCGTACAGCATTTATATATTAAACTGTGAAGACTATAGATAGCAGCAACATGTCACAGCCCTCCTCTTCTTATCTTATGATGTAAATATCCTTTGTAAAACACGCTCAGTAAGCAGGCCCGGTCTTAGGTATTATGGGGCCCTAGACGAAAGGAGGGTCCAGGGGCCCCCTGAGGGGGGCAGAGCCCCCCTGGAAGCTCTGTGAAATGTGTAAAAATTAGACCAAGGATTCGATCCGGGGCCCCCCGGACGCCGGGGCCCTAGGCGGTCGCCTACTTCGCCTATGCCTAAGGCCGGGCCTGATTGGGACAAATAATGCTGTAGTATATTTAAGTATATATGACAATTGCTCACTCGGACAATTTGTTTTAGGGGCCCCCAAGAAGGCGGGGGCCCTAAGCTATAGCTTGTGTAGCTTATACGTAAATCCTGCACTGTCAGTAAGTGATACTGCTCAATATACAGTAAATCCTTGCTGTCGCTATTCTGCTTCTATTAAAGGGTAACCCCCCTTTACGTCACTCGTGGTCTACTTGTGTCTATTCGACCCCAACACAGTGTAATTGCAGACTGCAGTACCTACAGTATGAGGTCAGTCACGTAATGCCTCAGCATCACTCATGTAACGCCCATCCCATTAGACTATGATTAACATTAGGGTCCCCTTACACTATGGTTAAGATTAGGGTTGTAGGAGGGTTTTCTGAGTCAAAGGGCGTTTTGTGACTGACGTTGTGGCCATTACCTGATCTAAGTCATAGGTATTGCAAGCTGCAGCTAGACCATTCTCGTCATATCATGCCCCAACATCACGAAACGTCTGTATGTCCATCTTTCCCCCTTTTGTTTTCAGTATGCAGAATTTCCTCGATTTTCAAACTTTCAACTAAAATCTCATTTTCAGTTTTTTCTCTGAATATTTACTTTTACAAAGGAGTCTTGTTGGGAATCTCATATAGTGAATCTTCTTTTAAGTACAATCTAAATATATGTATACATGAGTGTAATATACAGTATATTCAATTTATGCAGTTTTCATAAGTATGCACACTGTTACTAATAATCTGTAGTAACAAAATAAAAATCCTTTGTTACTGTACGTGAGTAGTTTTTGAGAACATTTCATCTTTTCTTGAGTATAAGATTTTGTCTCTACTTTTATTTCACTGCATGTTTAAATACAACTGGCTACTTTTACTCTGATATTCGTTATATGGCCAAAAGTATGCGGACACCCCACCAGATTATTGAGTTCAGGTGTTGTTGTTAACATGTGTATGAAATCAACACATAGCCGCACTTTGAGGAACACTGGAAGTAGCATGGATCATGCTGAAGAACTCAGTAACTTTCAAAATGGCACTGTTGTTGGCTGTCTCCTTTGCCCCAAGTCAATATGTAAAATGTCTGATCTACTTAATCTGCCCAAGTCAACTGTATGTCCTATCATTGTGAAGTGAGTAACAACAGCCCAGCCATGAAATGATAGACTACACAAACTCACTGAATGGGACCACTGAGTGCTGAAGTGCATAGCAAGAAACATTGTCAATCCTCGGTTGAATTGCACACAACAAGAGTTCCAAACTGCCTTAGAAAGCGACATCAGCACAAAAACTGTGTGTCGGGAACATCAGAAAAATGGGTTTTCATGGCCAAACAGCTGTCCACAAGCCTAAGATCACTATGTGCAATGCCAAGTGTTGCCATTGGTTTCTGGAGCAGTCGAAACGTGTTCTCTGGAGTGATGCATCACACTTCACTATGTGGCAGTCTGATGGACCAATCTGGGCTTAGTGGATGCTAGGAGAACACTACCTTCCAGGCTGCAAAATGACTACTGTAAAGTCTAGTGGAGTTGGGATAATAGTCTGGGCTGGAATAGGTCCCTTGGTACTCTTAATACTACAGTATAGAAAGACATTTTAGACAATACTGTGCTTCCAACTTTAAGGCAGCCGTTTTGGTGAAGGTCCATTTCTGTTCCAGCACGAGTGTACCCTTGTGCACAAAGCCAGGTCCATAAAGACATGGAGGAACTCGAGTGGCCTGACAAAGCCCTGACGTCAACCCTGCTGAACACCTGTGGGATGAAGTGGGACGCTGATCGCCTCGCCTATTAGTGCCTACATGAAGATGTCCACTCACACTGAATGTCACTGCTTCAAGTTGCAGTTACATGGCTCACACAGTGTGTCAGTGATTATAACACACCTCACACAGAAAAAGGTCTAAATTGTTTTAAGTGTATAAGAACTTTTTTGATTACATACAGTATCAAACGGGGAGAGATCCTATATTTACTTGAACTTTTAATACTTATGTACACTTAATATCATATACTTTAAAACTTTATACTTAATTATGCTTGATTGCCCATCTTGGGGCATGGACCACCACCAAGAGCTCTCCATGTATATTGGTCTTGGGCCAGTCTCTCCAATTGTCCCCAGGTGCAGCCTGGCCTCCTGGTATCTGCTTGCAGGTCCCTGTGCCAGGTGTTTCTTGGTCGGCCACATTTTCTCTTTCACTAGGAACTCCATGTGAATGCTTGCCTTGTGATGCTTGAGACTGGCTTATGGAGAATGTGACCTATTCCCCTCCAATGTTGTTGGAGAATCTTCACCTGTTGGATCACTGCCATAGTTTATGGTTACTGACAGTATATATCCAGGAAATATGAAGTATCCTTCTTGGACAAGTGTTAATAAATGTCTGGAACTTTATGGTGGTTATTGAGGTGGTCCTCTATGTCTCAGCTCCATAGAGTAGGACTGACTTTACATTGCAATTGAAGAACCTGATCTTGAGAGATGTGTCTAATTGTAGCCTGCAGTACCTATAAAATAGGTCAGGTAATGCCCACAATGTCAGTCACGAAACACCCTTTGAGTCAGACAACCATAACCCCAATACTAATCTTAATCATAGCGTAATGGGGCCCTAATCTTAACCATAGTGCAACGTGATGGGCATTTCATGATGTTGGAGCATTACCTGACTGAACTCATAGGCAATGCATCTGCAATTACACTCTGTTGGATCTTGGTAGTGAAGAACAGGGTCTTGAATTCCTACACATTCTTTCATTGGAGGAAAGCTGCTATTGCTTTGCCAGTCCTGGTTCATACATCAGCATTCGTCCCAACCTGCTTGTCAATGATGCTGCCAAAGTATGTGAAGCTGTTTACTTCTTTTAGCACTTTGCCTTCCATTGTGAAGTAGACACTAAGGACCTTGTTCTGCCCTCTATGGATGTTAAGTTCCAGGTGAGCGGAGCTGTCTGCAATGACACAGGTCTTTTCCTTCATGTGCTGTTGAATGAGGGAGAGGAGGGCCAGCTTTAAATGGAGTTCATTTGTTCTCCCTGTGTCTGCATTGGGTTTGCTCCCACATCCTTAAAGACAGATTAGATGAATTGGTTCTTCTATATTGTTGGAGGGTGGGTTTACACATGTGTGGTCCCTGCTATGGACTGGTGCCATTGTCTTGTGTCCAACGCAGATAAATTCAGCTCAGGCCCCCTTCAACCTTTAATGGATAGGGTAGCATTGACAAAGTTATATTATGTAAAGAAATGTTTGTTTTGCAGATGTTCTTTAAACATTCATTTAACTCATTTAGTCTGTTTATTAATGTCATTCATGCAGTTTCTTCTTTTTTGGCACTAAAGGTGCCATTGTTACATTAAATTCTATATTGGTATTTCATACCATATAAGCATCATTGAATTCAAGTCCATCGTTTATGAATGCTTCAGTAAATTTTATTAGCAGGTAACGTAAGTGCTTCTAGTGTTTCATTTACAATGGAAATGTATCATCTGAAAGAAACAATGCTTCAAATACTTGGGAAGAAGTCTGACCAACTGACTGTACTGAGGGTTTTACCAAAGTGACGACTGCAGTGACATATTGAAATTACCACAAATGCATTGCATTTTGCAGTAGCACACCTATTAGTTCCATTAATCACCTAACATCTGGTGAAACATGATGGTACCTGTACCAGTAGTCAAATGTCAGTGTAAGACAATGAGTGACATGCTCTTTAACAGGAATTCCCAGTGTTGCACTCATGGGTGACTTCATTGTGCATTTGGGAGCTTCCAATGTCAAACAATGAAAGAAGCACTTTAAATACAGAAACACAGAACTTGCCTTCAGCCCTATAATGGTCGGCTGTCATCTATCTCTACTGAGAACAACAAGGAAGAAATTAAAGAGCTCATGAGAGAGACAGAGATTGAATGTGTACAATTAGCAAACAGCAGTACTTCCCTGCTTATGCACAAGTGAAACTAAGCTAGAGAACAGGGGGGGTTCTACATACTTCTAGAAGGGTGCCATTAAATTCATTGATTGAGATGGGGATTTGTAGAGAATTAGATTTTAGCATGCATATTTAATTGACTTGATGTTTTTTTCTATTTATGTCGAAATGCATGCATGCCAGAGGGATGCGTTCCTGACTCACCTAAGGTATGTGGTACCACCCAGGGAAGAGAGTGGGCGCTGTCACTAAGAGTCTCATCTCCTTTTTCCCCTCATAGCACAGAGAAACTGCCCATTGAGGGCAACAGAACCAAGAAGCCCCACCTCCTCCAATGTAAAAAGGAGACATCTCCGGTAGGTGACATCCTATTCGGAGCAGAGAGACACTGACTGTCAGAGACAACTCCTGAACATCCCTGCCTGGGAATGCCACTAGAGGGCAATAAGAGACTGTTGGCCGATTGTTTATTGTAGCAGCATCACGTGTCTGCTAAGTTCTTTTTATGTTTGAATTAAACAGGGTTTGCCCAGTTGGCACCCCATCTATACTGCTAAAAAATAAGGGAACACTTAATCTTTACAGCCTAACACCAAGTTAATTAAGCTTCAGGGATATCAATCTGTCATATTAGGAAGCATAAGCGATTGTGAAGCAACTTAACCTGCTTTGGTGCAAATGAAAGTGACAGTAGGTGCACTGGAGAGGCAACAGCAAGTCAATCCCCAAAAAGGGAATCGTTTGCAGGTGGTGGCCACAGACAATTGCTCTCTACTTATCATTCCTGATGGATTCTTCTCTAATTTTGCATTTTGCAAGTGTCCTTGTCACTACTGGTAGCATGAGGCAGTACTGACAGCCGATTCAGGTTGCACAGGTAGTCCAGCTCCTCCAGGATGAGACATTCATATGTGCTGTTGCAAGAAAGTTTGCTGTCTCCCCCCAGCACAGTCTCAAGAGCATGGAGGAGATACCAGGAAACAGGCCGTTACACGAGGAGAGCTGGACAGGACCGTAGAAGGGCATCAACACAGCAGCAAGACCAATACCTTCTTCTTTGTACGATGAGGAACAGGAGGAGCACTACTGTTGTTCGGAAAAATACACCCTTTGGAAGATCACATGTTAGGAACCAGATATACAGTAGGTTTAGGCAAAACACACATTAAATTGAGTCAGTTTGTTTAGGTAATTCAACCAGTTTCTGATTCAATTTCAGTCTCTCCAGTGTAATCAGTGCACAGCACCACAGCACCAATTCAACGTCAAGTTTATTGTCTCAGACACAGGATGAGAGGGTAACAGTGAGACAGAGAAACTCAAGAAGTCTAAATTCATTTTCCTGGCACCCAGGTCACCAGTTAGGACCTACAACCGGTAGTCATTGTTCAGCAGCACGTCCGTCAAGGAGAACAATAAGAAGGTTCTCATAATTGGTAATTCCACAGTGTGGACTGCTACAATGTGAAACTATGTAAAACCCAGCAGTTAATGGAAAATGTCAACCAGGTGCTAAAGATTCCAACATGTCTGGTCTCTTTTCAGGTGTGTAGTGTGGGAATGTGCCCTACAAAAAGCAGTGTATAGTTGCATTAAAAATTTGGAATCAAACAGAAATGTTTGTGCTTTTGATAGAAATCAATACTTTTTTCAGTCAAGAGACCATTTAATTAATTTAAAATATAGCCAGGACATTACTAATGGCTACTTGAGATGACTGCTTTATAATGCAGTTTTCAACATATGATGGCAAAGCCCCATTTTCAGGGGCCATAACTTCAGTGTCCTAATGGTAAACTGTCTTAATCTGGTTTAAATGCCTTTGTAATTGTGTTCACACAGCTAACACCCGTTATTCTGCTCAATAAAAGCAAGTCAATTCTCTTTTCTTTGGTTGCAAGGTAATGGCATTCCTAAAGATCAATTCTGGGTTCAATAATGGCCAAAATGAAATGGCCATCTCAAGAAACATGTCAGTCCATTCCTGTAGACAGAATGTCAAGAATCTGAAAATGTCATATAAGAGAGGAAAAGATGGGGACGCCCCAAAAGCACAACTGCAAAAGAGGATGTGAACATCACATTGTGCAGTTTGAGAAGCAGGTGCCTTACGGGTCCTCAGCTGGATGCTTCTTTAAATACACTGTCAAACACCAGGGTCACCTGCAACAGCACGATGGCTACACTTCTTCTTCTTCTTCTTCCTCTTCTCCGGTTAGGGGTTGCCACAGCAGATCATCTTCTTCCATATCTTTCTGTCTTCTGCATCTTGTTCTGTTACACCCATCACCTGCATGTCCTTTCTCACCACATCCATAAACCTTCACTTAGGCCTTCCTCTTTTCCTCTTCCCTGGCAGCTCTATCCTTAGCATTCTTCTCCCAATATACCCAGCATATCTCCTCTGCACATGTCCAAACCAATGCAATCTCGCCTCTCTGACCTTGTCTCCAAACCGTCCAACTTGAACTGACCCTCTAATGTAATTTCTAATCCTGTCCATCCTCTTAGCATCTTTAACTCTGCCACCTCCAGGTATGTCTCCTGCTTTCTGGTCAATGCCACCATCTCCAACCCATATAACATAGCTGGTCTCGCTACCATCCTGTAGACCTCACCTTTCACTCTTGCTGATACCTGTCTGTCACAAATCACTCCTGACACTCTTCTCCACCCATTTTACCCTGCCTGCACTCTCTTTTTCACCTCTCTTCCACAATCCCCATTACTCTGTACTGTTGATCCCATTTATTTAAACTATATGCCTTAATCCCTAAACAGAAAAGAAATTCAAGTAGAATCATTTTTTTTTCTTAATAATTACCCCAAAGCTAGGATATCAAGAGCTAAGCGTGGCCACATTTAATAGTATTGGGACTGTGACTTCAAATGGCACTCAACACAAACAATGTGACAGCAACAGGGATGGAATAAAATGGCCACAGTCCCCACAGAAAAACAATACAAAATAGTGGCAATCCCAAAAAATGAAAAAATGACAGTTTATGACAGTTGGGTGTCTAGTACCAATCCTTAGAGGCTGAAGAGAACAGTACTTGCCTGTGGCCAGTTCTTCTTAATAATCATAATAATTAATTCATTTATATAGCACTGCCTTAGCTCCTCAAAGCACTTCACAACGACCATCAATGTGCAGCATTCATCTGGATGATGTGATGGCAGCCACTCCTCGGCCAGTATGCTCACCACACATTAGCTATTAGTTAGTCAATAAGAGAGAGGGGATGATCAGGGGGCCAGAATGACCAGACTGTGGTGGGAAAGTTAGCCAGGACATTAAGGTACACACTAGTCTTTTTTTTGAAGGATGCCCTGGGATTTTGAAGGAGCACAGAATGTCAGGACCTCAGTTTTATTGTATGTCTCACCTGAAGGATGTCACCATTTTTACAGCACAGTGTCTTCATCACTGCACTGTGGCATTGGGCTCCAGAACACAGACCATAGGTTAAGCGTCCCCTGCTGGCCTCACCAACACCTCTTCCAGCAGCAGCCCCAGCTTTTCCTTGGTGACCTGCCATCCAAGTACTGGTGGGCCTCCACATGCTGAGCTTCAAGTCGATCTCCTGTTCTGAAGAGTGGCTGGTATGGCTGCCGGCTCTTTTTCAGTTAGGAGTTGCTCTCTACTGATAGATAGATAGATAGATAGATAGATAGATAGATAGATAGATAGATAGATAGATAGATAGATAGATAGATAGATAGATAGATAGATAGATAGATAGATAGATAGATAGATAGATAGATAGATAGATACTTTATTAATCCCAAGGGGAAATTCACAATTACTGGAAAGAAGGTCTCAAAGCCTCTTCGCTAAAGCTTGCTATCTATCTAGTTATCATTAAGGAATGAAAAGTTTCAGTGTTTATCCCCTGCAAATTGCTATAATGATATCAACATTGCTATCCTCTTAAAATTGCATACAATTTATATTAGGAGGAAATACGTGCATTAAAAAGAAACGGGTTATTGTGCGCAGAGAATACCAGCTCCCAGTACAGAGAAAGGTTATCAAGACAATATTAGCCTCAGCATACACACATTTTTCTTCTAAATGAACCTAGACAAGGTTACAATGTTCAACATAAAGACTGTCAGGGCTGTATTGATTTCCACATCTTAGCTGTTCAAAATAATTTTGGGAAAAAGCTTTTATAATGAGAAAATGATTGATAAACTAATAATCATTTCCACAAAATAGTTATGCTATTAAATAAATCTTAAAGCTGTTGCCCACAGCCTTTTTGTGTGTCTTAGCAGGTTAGGAAAGTTTTATTAAATGGCAAGGCCCCTAAAATTCATACCAGAATGCATTTAGTTTTAGAGAGAACTGGACTGTGCAGTCATGCAGCAGCGTTACAAGCAGATCCTTCACAATATCTCATTTGTTGTTTTATACAGCATTTTCCTGAAAGGCATGTTTTTATTAAAAGACAAAAATGTTATTTTATACTTGGAAAAGTATCGGTTGAGCAAACAAGCATGATGAGCTGTTGTTACACTCCAATACTTTCTTTTAGAGGGGCAGCATTGCTTATTTACAGAGATGGACTTCAAACCTCAAAGTTGTCAGGTGCCGATCTCCAAGTTGCTGCTTTACCCTGAACAAATCACTCAGCCTGCTTGTGCTCCAACTGTAAATAAATAAAATATGAAACATTAAATTCATATCACCTGGAAGTGTTAACATTCTGTAAAATGCTTAATCCTGTTTAAGGCTGCTGAGGGAACTTGGGGATCTGATCTCTAAAATTTGTGTACACACAAAAAGAGCCCCAGAATGTACATATGCAACTTTACACACAAAATCAGGTTTTATAAAAGAAAATTTGACAGGAGAGCTTCTGCGTATTTGCAGCAACTCTGACCCATCCATACACAACATTTTAGAGAAACTGGAAAATGAAGACACCTTTGATCAAGTAGGGGAATACAGCCAAACCAGCTGAATGAGGACTCACCCGTATAATAATTGATATAATTGTTATAATTTGCATTGACGTGACAAACCTTAAACCTCAAAAGTGATGAATATAATGTAATAGACTGTACCTTATTCCCCTTAAGGAGAGTCAATGCTGCATATTAGCACTGAAGAACTTTTTTGTTTTTTTGCCAGTTTACACTTACCAGCCACCTGTTCAACTGATTAACGCAAATATCTAATCAGCCATTCACATGTCTTCAACTCAATGCATTTATGTATGTAGACATTGTTAAGACCACCTGCTGAAGTTCAAACCGAGCATCAAAATGAGGAAGAAAGGGGATTTAAGGGACTTTGAACGTGGCATGGTTGTTGATACCAGACGGGCTGGTCCGAGTACTTCAGAAACTGCTGATTTACTGGGATTTTCACACACAACCTTCTCTAGGGTTTACAGAGGATGGTCTGAAAAAGGGGAAATATCCAGTGAGTGGCAGTTCTCTGGGCCAAAAAGCCTTGCATCAACAAGAGGGGAATGGCCAGACTGGTTCGAGCTGAGAGAAAGGCAACAGTAACTCAAATAAGCACTTGTTAAAACAGAAGAGCATCTCTGAACACACAACATGTCGAACCTTGAAGCAGATGGGCTACAGCATCAGGAGACCACACCTGGTGCCACACCTGTTAGTTAAGAACAGGTAACTCAGGTTACAATTTGCACTGCTCACCAAAATTGGACAATAGAAGATTGGAAAAACATTGCCTGATCTGATGAGTCTCGATTTCTACTGCAACATTCTGATGGTATGTTCAGCATTTGGCGTCAACAACATGAAGGCATGGATCCATCTGGCCTTGTATCAAAGGTTCAGGCTGGCGGTGGTCGTGTAATGGTGTGGGGGAATATTTTCTTGGCACACTATGAGCACCTTAGTACCAACTGAGCTTCATTTAAATGCCACAGCCTACCTGAGTATTGTTGCTGACCATGTCCATCCCTTTATGACCATAGTGTACCCCATATTATGATGGCTACTTCCAGCAGGATAACTCGCCATGTCACAAAATCTCAGATCATCTCAAACTGGTTTCTTGAACATGACAATGAGTTCACTGTACTCAAATGGCCTCCATAGTTACCAGATCTCAATCCAACAGAGCACTTTTGGGATGTGGGGGAACAGGAGATTCACATCATGGATGTGCAGCTGACAAATCTGCAGCAACTGAGTGATACTATGTCAATATGGACCAAAATCCATGAGGACCATTTCCAGAAATGTGTTGAAACTATGCCATGAAGAATTATGGCAGTTCTGAAAGAGAAACGGGGTCCAACCCGGTACTAGCAAGGTGTACCTAATAAAGTGACTGGTGAGTGTATATTGGCTCCTTGATGTCACTCCTCAGGATTTTAAACCAAAGCACAGCAAAAAGCACAGATGTGATTTCCACCCTTCATAGAGAAAGTTATAAATCTCATGCCCTGAAGTCTCTTTATAGCCTAATGGTTTGACACAACATGGCTTGTTTTTGGCGCTACTTGAAGGCTATGCAAATAGTCATAACTCAGTGGAACCTCGGTTCACGACCATAATTTCTTCCAAAACTCTGGTCGTAAACCGATTTGGTCGTGAATCGAAGAAATTTCCCCCATAGGATTGTATGTAAATACAATTAATCCGTTCCAGACGGTACGAACTGTATGTAAATATATATTTTTTAAAGATTTCTAAGCACAAATATAGTTAATTACACCATAGAAAGCACATCGTAATAGTAAACTAAATGTAAAAACATTGAATAACACTGAGAAAACCTTGAACAACAGAGAAAACTAACATTGCAAGAGTTAGCGCTATAGCCTTACGACCCGATCGCTGTATAAACGCTTTTTTTTTAAATGAGTTTTAAGCACAGGGAAAAAAAAGGAACATTTGAACAAATCCGAACTTTATTTAAAAACCAGCCAAGAAAGTAACATTGCAGCAGTTCGCGCTATAGCCTTACAACCCGATCGCAGGGAAAAAAATCCATCCATCCATTTTCCAACCAGCTGAATCCAAACACAGGGTCACGGGGGTCTGCTGGAGCCAATCCCAGCCAACACAGGGCACAAGGCAGGAAACAATCCCGGGCAGGGTGCCAACCCACCACAGGACACACACAAACACATCCACACACCAAGCACACACTAGGGCCAATTTAGAATCGCCAATCCACCTAACCTGCATGCCTTTGTGACTGTGGGAGGAAACCGGAGCGCCCGGAGGAAACCCACGCAGACACGGGGAGAACATGCAAACTCCACACAGGGAGGACCCGGGAAGTGAACCCAGGTCCCCAGGTCTCCCAACTGCGAGGCAGCAGCGCTACCCACTGCGCCACCGTGCCGCCCGGGAAAAAAAAATGACCATTTGAAAAATCCGTAACTTAACAACCAAGAAAAGTAACATTGCAACAATTCACGATACGAACCGAAAAATTAACATTTGAAAAATCCGTAATACAAAAACTAACCATAAACCACCAAGAAAACTAACCTTGCATGAGTTGAGTTCTGGCATGAAGTGAGGAGGAACTGGGTGGAGAGGAGGTTACAGTGCTTAGAAGCCATGGTTAACTGCAAAAGCACACGAAATACTGTAGAGCACAAAGAGTTCACAGGTAAAGCACGCACATCTGACTGAGAACAATGAACACGGAGAGGCTGAACACGTGCTTAAATACAGTAATTGGCGCGTACAAACCGGAAGGGAAATGAAATAGAGCACAAAGAGTTCACAGCGGAAGCACGCACATCTGACCGAGAACAATGCAACACGTGCGGAAATCATCGGAGTGCACAAACCGAAAGGGAAACTGGCTTTTCCGTATACCAAGTGTGTGGTCATGAACCGAGGCAAAAGTTTGGAGAACTTTTTGGCCGTAAACCGATTTGTACGTGTACCGAGATGTTCGTGAACCGAGGTTCCACTGTACAAAGGAAAATGAGCTTTAAGGGACTGGTGGGAGTTTTTTTCCCAGCATGATGGTTGGTTTATGATCCGTTTCGGTTTTCCTAACATAATCGGGGCAATTGACAGCACTAATAGTAATAAGGGCACATAGCAGGAATCACACTGCTTTGTTAACTGTTAGTAATGACATTCCATTGATAAACACATGTCATTTGTGATGCCAAGACGAGACTGACTGACAAACATTGTGACTCAGTGGCCTGAGTCAACCCATGATTCATTATTTCAAAGTAAAGCAGTGCTGGTGGACGACTTGCTCACGGTTCTGCTGTACATGATGGCTGGATTGTTAGTAAGGAAACTCGTTGAACCCTCAGTTTTTCAAATGGCTTATACAATTCATTGTAATAGAAATTGTGTCATTACATGTGCCAGGTGATATCGGGTACCCGCTCAGGTGCTGGCACTTTACACTATTCTCAGATGCTGTGCTTCAAAGCCACAGAGCGCACCACAGGACCCCTCACATTCAGGCAAAATGCAGGTGGTGACGTCTTGATGCGTCACATTTGGAGACGGCTCTACCAGGCAGTGAAAGTCTGAAGCACTGTGTTTGCATATGTATGAGATTGATTAGCATAGTCCAAAAATGGTTGTTTCCAGGGACAGGTCTATCATCAAGGTATTCTGAATGTACCAGTATGGGCGTGTGACAGCAAAAGGCCTTTTCATGAACCTATCTGAATTGATCAAGTTTTTGTGTGCCTTAGTAACCAAATGGGGACTCCCCACTCGCTTGATGAAATGATCAAGTCTCCACACAACGAACGCAAGACTACAATACCGTGTGGTATTAAACTACTGAGTGTCCATGCGCTGCATAGTTAAAAGTGTGATTAAAGGGGGTGTTAATCCGGGGTGGCAACCAGGTGGGGTTCAAGTTACTTTAATGTGTGCACATTTACGAGATGATAGGAATTCATAAAGGCTAAATTGTGCACAAGTATGTGTATGTCGGATTTGTTAAACTGGATTTTTTTGCATATTTTCATGCTCTCATCCATGCAAAATTTTATAAACAAAACCTCCAGGTCTATCCCATGGCAAGCCCACATCACGCACATACCTACACTTGCACAGGGCCAATCTGCAATCTCCAATTAACCTAACCTGTACATCTTTGGGAGGAATGCCCATGCAGATATGAGGAGAAAATGTAAATTGCATAAAGAAAAAACAGTTCTTGCCAGTAATATGTTATACTGTTTGCATTTATTAATATTGTCCTTCATTAACTAAGCATGCTCTTTGGATGTGTAGGGAAGATATCACATCTGACTTAAACAGAATTGTAGTTTACATCTGCTTGGTTTGCTGTAATCATAAAGCAATTTTACAGCAATCAATGCATTTTTTTAACTACAAAAAAAGTAAAAAAAAAATGTAAACAGTTGTAATGTATTCTAATGTTGGAGAACATATGAGCTAATAAATAGTAATCATCTCTGCAACATGTTACAAGTTATCTCTGAATGAAGAAGATAAGTAGACTTTAGAAATCAATGGAAAGAATAGATTCATTTATTTAACACTCTCCTCTTCGTATCAAGAATACAAACAGCTCCATGAAGAAAAGAACACTTGGTCTGGGAATTGCATCATACCAAGTAGCTGTCTTACACGATGATCCATATTCCTCAGTAGTGTTGTTAATGTGATGATTTTAATAACAATCAGGATGGCCAAACACATAGGAGCCACTTTAATTAATTCCAATAAAGTATGATCCAATAAAAATTCAGAATAATAAGGTAAATATTGTAATAATAATGAAATTATAAATTCACTACATTGCAAAATTAAACAACGGGAAAAATCCAAATGAATAATAGAGCTAAATAAGTAATACTTGTTGTGCTTTTGAGTTTTAAACATGGCAAAAGTGTGGTGAAGACTCCTAAAAGAGCCACACAAGCAGGGGAGAGTCCCACTGGCCAATCTAGAAGAGGTTTACCCTAATCAAGCTAATTCCCCAACAGTAACCTGCAGGCTTTGGCCTAAGCAGGCCCCACAAATGGGGAGCTGGCTTTAAAAGTTTACAAGTACGTCTTCTCGAAGGTTTGTGGTATCAACTTTCAAGTCAGCAATATAGAAACAAGAAATGCTTCTATTAGCTCAGAGAAGCACTCAACGTTGTTAAAAGTCAATACTGGGATGAGCTGGAGAATGAATAAAGCAGCATCCCTGATTCACATAAAATATGGCAAAGCACAGCTGAGACTATAGATTACAAGCTAAAGCCTAATTCAAATAGTCACATTTTGTCTCCCACCCACTTTGATCACAATGACAAAGTCCATCTCGTGTAAGCTTCTGCACCACAATGGAATTCATCCGTCTGGTTCTGTGTATGACATAAGGTGGACTTTTAAATTTATAAATGTCCATACTGCATCTGGTCCATATAGAACTTCAGAGAGTTTTAACAACTTGTAGCAAACACCTGGTATTTTCGTGATCATTTTTAATACCTCATTGAGATATCTTTGATGAAAAAGACATCTGAAAATATTTAACTACATTCTGAGGTATTTCAAGATATCTGTAAATGATAATTTGGCTTAC
Source organism: Erpetoichthys calabaricus (assembly GCF_900747795.2). Classification (NCBI taxonomy): domain Eukaryota; kingdom Metazoa; phylum Chordata; class Cladistia; order Polypteriformes; family Polypteridae; genus Erpetoichthys; species Erpetoichthys calabaricus. Next base: position 264,982,659 of record NC_041397.2, on the reverse strand, counting down.
CATAATAACTCAAGGGTGGTATGCTCTGTCTCCTACCATACCCCTCAATCACAAATGATAAGTTAAGAGAGGTTTTCTGGTTCCAGGACACTAATCTCTACCCTTCGTGTGAGCAAAAACGGGGACCTGGTCACAGATTTCAGAACACAGAAGGCAAACCAATCTCCTGTTTACAGTGAGGATTGCTTTAGAAAGGGTATGCAGCTTTAAATCTCCTGGAATCTCTATCCCCTATGACATGAAGTGAACACAACACACCCCAGCAATTGTCAAGAAGGCTCATCAATATCTTTACTTCCTTAGATGTTTGACAAAAATCCCACACATCTCTATCTATGCCTACCAACTTCTACAGGAGCACAATGGATTCTGGAGGTGTTACTTCCTAGTATGGCAGCTGCTCATCTTAGAACCCTAAGAAACTATAGAAGGTGTTGAAATTAGCTCAGAATTTGACTAGTGTACAGCTGTGTTTGTTAAGGACACTTTTAGAAAGGATATCGATTGAGACGGAGTGATGGCTCTGTGGCTAAGGAACTGCTTTGGTATCTGGAAAGTTGTCGGTTCAAGTCCTGTTAATGCCAGAAGGGATCCTACTCTCTTGGGCCCTTGAGCAAGACTCTTAACCTGAAAATTGCTGTGGAGTGCTGTACAATGGCCGACCCTGTGCTCTGACCCACAAAGGTCATGTGAAAAGACAATTTCCCCTTGTGGACTAACAAAGCATATCTAATAAGAAACTGCAGAGGGTGGTGCAGTTAGCTCAGAATTTGACTGGTATACAGTTGTGTTTGTTACGGACACTTTTAGAAAGGATTGGTCCCTTAGCGCTGTCTTACTCTTCTGTTCTCACTCTGCTTGATTCCGAGACAGTGAGTCCACAGGTTATAAGATTACTCAACAGCCACTCACGCTGATAACTGCAGGAGTACCTCATTTATATATTGTCTGATTATTATTACACTATTATACTTTATTTGTCCCCAATGGGACATTAAAATTTTAATGAAGCTCCACCAAAAAATAAACAAGTAAATAAATAAAAACAACCAGCACCCCAAACACACATAAAAAACTGGCTAACAGAAAGCTACTGTTATCAATAGCAGGCTTATAGGTGGCAATAAGGTGAGGTCAGGGCTATTCAGATTGACCCAGAGGTTGACATTTAGTTATTAACATTTGAATACAGTAGGTCTAGTTTGAGGTGTCCATGAATGGAACATGCCTAATAGGCACTTGATTCTTTCTTTGAAGACACCATCATTCAGAATGATTCATCATTAAGGTGCTGGTACAGAATGAATCATTTCTGTTGTCGAGTCAGCCAGGATGATTCTACTGGGCAGTGACATGGATTAACTCGGCCTGCATTTCAATGTCTTGATCACACATTTTAGTTTTAATTGGACTGTGCTCCCTTTTTCATCATTGTACATTCACAAAAATTGCCAGTGTCCCTCCTGCAATTTCACTCAATGTGATGAAACCCATCCTGAATTAAAATAGTGGCTGAAGTAAGAGGTGTAGGCCAGTTTTCTCCGCAGTACCCAAAAGTGAATTTGCTGTAACTTGCTATGTGATGTTAACAGTTCAAACAACTTATATTAAAGCAACAGAACATGTTTAATTACATGAAGTCAGGTCAGGTTGATGTTGTATTGTCTATTGTTGGTACTCTAGTACTGTCACCAGTCTGTGTGAGACACACAAATTTAAATTACATTGTACTACATACAAACAATAGAAATCTGAACTTGAACTTGGGGATGAGCTCAACCTGTGTCAGCTACTTTAGCAGAAGCAATTCTAAATGAAAAACAGAGGAGCTGCAGTGTCTTTCATTTGAATTTCTAATTATTGACATCTGTTTTTCCCTTTCTAATAAAACTACTGTTTACAGAATATTTTTTGGACAAAAAACCCTGCAAATATAAATCGGTCTACTTATGTCCTGGGTAAACTGCACATGGCCATGCAAGTGGTCCTCCAACTTATAGGGAAATCATGGGGGTTGATGATAGGATTGGCACTCCAACCACAATAAAAAGAACTTCACACAGTTCTGAGACATCAGACAGAACTCCCTTCTGTTCTCTGCAGGAGTAGCTCTACTGCAACCATCCAGAGGAAGGCTGCTCGTATTATGAAGGGGATGGGGGGAAAGCCCTCAGGAGCCCCATCCCCGGAATAGTCAAAACCATCGGAGAGCTAGTGAGGTCAGGCTTGTTGGGGATCAGAGCTGGTGTGGTGCTACGGCGTCGCCTACTGAATGGCAGCACTCGGGTCCCATCTCGGTAGGTGCGTGGAATGTCTTGTCTCTCTGGCATGATGATCAACTTTCTCTGCTGTCAGAGGAGCTGTGTAAACTCCACATTTCAGTGGCACCACTCTCTGAGGTGAGGTGGGCAGATCTCTGTAGGTTGGATACACCTTTTATTAGTCTGGTCGCTCTGATGGCTGCCATACTCAGGGAGCAGCTGTTGCTGTAGCAGATCGGCTCCTTCTGATGGTATCCGATGTCACTTCTTTCAACAGGCGTATTACGAGACTCCGATTACAGCACTCTCCGAGTGCCTTGTCTGTTGTCTCAGTATATGCTCTGACAGCGGTGAGTGATGTCTCGGTGAGGGAGACATATTATTCACAACTTCACTTGTTGATGGGTGCCTGTGACACTCCTCTGGTCATGGACGACTTCAATGCAACCACTGGCACTGACAGGGGTGGCTGTGAGGATTGTTATGATCCCCATGGGTCTGGTGACCGTGGTGAAAGTGGCTCCATGTTCTTTGACTTTGCAAAAGGTCTGTGGCTTCAGCGCCCTGAGCCACATCGCTGGTCTTTGTACTCCAATACTGGAGGTACGATGAAGGAGATCGATCACATCCTCGTGGAAAAATGGTGGAGGCTCTTACAAAACTGCAGGGTCTACAGAACTGCCCGGTTTCTGAATTCTGACCACAGACTTGTTTTGCTACTCTGAAAATCCATCTTAGGCCCAATAGGCTAACACCTACTAGGAAATTGAGGCTGGACTGGGCCAGATTCCAAGATTAGGCTGTTTCTGTTGAGTTTGCATGCAATTTGTGTGAGGAACTTTCGGACTTGAGTGCAACTTCTGATCCTAATATGATGTGGGAGACCTTCCGTGACAAGACCCTGAAGGTTGCTGATGGTTGTGTTGGTGTTACCAGTGTTCCCAGAAGGAGGTGTTTCATCTCGCAGGACACTCTGGATATCATCGAGAGGAGTTGCAGCACATGATTTGATGGCAACTCCAGTCTGTACTGTAAAGTGTGAAGGGTGGCTGCAAGGGCTCGGAGGGCAGATAAGGAAGCGTTTGTTAGAGGAATCTGTGAGCAAGTGACACACCATCTATAGTCTAATTACCCACACCCTGCTTACAGAGGAATTGAAGCATTACACACATCGGAATTCTGTTCCTTGGAAAGTCACAGTCAGGGCAGCTGATGGAACTGTCCTTATGGATGACATTGCAGTTGTGACCCGCTGGGCTGGCTACTTTGATCTGTTATTTAAACCTTATCCTCCATCTTGGACGATGCAGATCTCTGGGTCCATGGTTCTTGAGGCTGATCCTCTAATTAGTTGTGAACCACCCAATCTCACGGAGATTGCACAGGTGGTGAACCAGCAGAGGGTAGGGAAGGCTGCAGGGATCTGTGGTATTCGGGGTGAACTTCCCCAGACTGGTGGTAAGGCTGTCCTCCTGGCATTGCAAGCAATCTTTGCTTCCATTTGGGAGACGGGTGTCATCCCAACTGACTGGAAAATGGGACTTGTCGTCCCTAGCTGGAAAGGGAAGGGTGATCAACTGGATAGTAGCAACTATAGGGGGATAACACTGCTCTCGGTGCCGGGTAAGGTCCTTGCTAGGGTCATCCTCAATAAGATCTGTGATAGATAGAGATACTTTATTAATCCCAAGGGGAAATTCACATACTCCAGCAGCAGCATACCGATACAAAAAACAATATTAAAGAGTAATAAAAATGCAAGTAAAAACAGACAATAACTTTGAATAATGTTAACGTTTACCCCCCCGGGTGGAATTGAAGAGTCGCATAGTTTGGGGGAGGAACGATCTCCTCAGTCTGTCAGTGGAGCAGGACAGTGACAGCAGTCTGTCGCTGAAGCTGCTCCTCTGTCTGGAGATGACACTGTTTAGTGGATGCAGTGGATTCTCCATAATTGATAGGAGCCTGCTGAGCGCCCGTCGCTCCGCCACAGATGTCAAATTGTCCAGCTCCATGCCTACAATAGAGCCTGCTTTCCTCACCAGTTTGTCCAGGCGGGAGGCATCCTTCTTCTTAATGCTGCCTCCTCAGCACACCACCGTGTAGTACAGCGTCTCTTTGAAGAATCCTTGGGTGCCGCTGTTTTGACAAATGAGCGGTTGCTTGCGGATTCCCGAGGCACATTACCTGCATTGTAAGGGAGCGTCAGTTACAGCACTACTGCCATGTGGCGCGATTCTCCGAGGGTGATCCAGCTTGTAAAATCCTCATTGTTGGGGACCCAATCGGCTGGACAAGGCCAAGGGGATGCCCACGGAACACCTGACTGCGGAAGGCAGATGGTAATTTCTGGAGGTTGGGACTGGACCGCGTGTGTGTCTGGGGGGGTTGCCAACCAGGATCCCGACCTGTTTCATCATGTGGTGGGTGCGGCAATGCTCTGTACCAGTGCATGCTCCCCAACCTGACCTGACCTGACCTGTCCTACTGAAAGCCATTACCTCCCCCAAAAAAGAGCATCAGTGATTCAGTAGTAATAAAGGAAACCTTCTTTTGTATCTTGTTCATTGATCCATCTCAACCATGGTTTCTCCTGCAGCCATGCCTATATGTGTTAGATTGGGGAAGTGCATTTAAAACCAAAGCCAGAAAGTACGTCGTTACGCAGAGATTTTTGGGACTCTAGAACAAACTGCCGAGACACATAGTTGAAACAGAAACCTTGACAACTTTTAAGAAGAATCTGGATGAGATATTGGGACAGCTTAGTTATTAGCTACACAAATGGGTTTGATAGACTGAACGATCTTCCTTTTGTTTGTCAAATTTCTTATGTTCTGTTCTAAATTGTGTAAGTAGGCCCTGTGATAGTCTGGCATCTTGTCCTAGCCTTGTGCCTGGTGCTGCCATTATGTGGGGTCAGATTAAACATTATGTTAAGAAAGAGAGCTCTAAACCGCATCAAGTAAGTGAAGGGCTGCAGCAGTAATACAATAATGGAGAAGTGGAACAAAAACGATCCTAAAAAAACATCAGACCCCTATTTTTAAACTGTTGCTGTCTACCCATTTTCTGATCCAAATATTCCAGCAGTGAACCCTGAAACATATTGCAAGCACAATGAATGGAGGGCTGGAATCAAACCCAGATGGGCTCCCCCAACAAGAAAAAGAGTTAACACAGTTTTCTTTTTAATTTAGTGCACTATATTGTACAATGTAAAAATGGAAATCCTTAAAAGCAGAAGAAAGTTAAAGAGAACAAAAAAAAAAAAGTTTCACTGGCTCAACTTAATAACACATACTGTATTATCACAAACCGTTTATAAACAATTACACGGAAAGCCAGTTACAGAAACAAAACAAAAACAAAAAAATAAAAATAAAAACACAGTTTAGTGCATTTAGTTAAATTCAATGTAAAAATACAAAACATCAAAATGTCCTTTTCTCATGCATATACAGTTTTGACACACCAGATAGAAAGAATAGGCAGATGAAAATCAGCTGCAGGGCTTTTAAGCCACCTCTTGTCACATTGGTCATAAGACCACCACGGTTGAACGATAAACTGGATGTCTTGAGAATGGAAATTTCAGACTAAAGCCAATCCACTGAACATAATGGAAACTGTTATGGTGACAGAAAAATGGTTACAAGTGTCTCAGCTGGGTGTCACAAAGACGCAGTTCTATTAACCACACCAGCATTTTTCATAGTTTTTACGCTTTCCAAACTGTATATTAAGCCATGACAAAGCAGTGAACTTCAGTGTTGGGGGTTGTACAACACAGCAAAATGTCTCCAGACAGGAATTAAAAAAGAGGAAAAAACACTGTAACCCTCATCCATATGAGACACACTGATGGAAAGAACACTGAGCCGCTGCATGTGAAATGCTGCTTCTAATCTGACGCTAGACTGACCCCTGATGTCCTCACAGAAAACTTAATGCAAATGAAACAGCCATGGGCTCTTTTATCCACAGAACTGCATGTGAAGCCTCCACAGTCAAAAACTCCAAAGAGTGGGCAAACGTTCACAGAGTGATTATGTGCTCCAACATGGTCTTGTCTTCTACGCAGTTAAGTGCTTTTTTTCCCCACCTCTTGATTTCCAAAGATGACCCTGCATTTTGATATACTTACACTGTGAAAAGTGTTAATGACAAAACCCGTCTCTCAGGACTGCGAACCAACAGGGCAGTTCAGAAGGCAAGTGAGCCTCTTATTTTCTGTGACAGTCTGACATAACATCTTTATTCAGGATTGCATCAGTCTCCCAGTGGAGCATTTCCTTCTTTTCTCCGAAACAAGCTCAGCAACCTGAATAGTCGGTGGTTTATTCTTGCTTTTTTTTTTTTGTTTTGACATCCAACCATAGCTGTAATCTATCCACAAAAAAGATATAGAAAAACATCTTCTGTGTATGCTGTTTAGCGAATTTTGAGCAATTGCCTTTCTAATGAGCAACGTACAAATGTTTCAGTACTTTTAAAAATCTGTACATGTTCTCTTATATTTATTCCTGGTGGAGAGATGGCCACCAGCCAGTCCACTGTGGAACTGCTTCAATCAAAGGTAAACCTTTTCCTTTTATTCCTTTCTGCAGCCAGCATAGCTGAAGATAATGAAAGGTGCGTACTCCTCGTCATTTAAATTTAAAGATACTTGTAACACTGTATTTATACTGCTCACACTCAACGCTTCTTCACACAATTCACTTCCAGGACCATCCAACATGATACATTCTAGGATCTACCCAAACATCTGTCCTGATTTCTGGCCTTTAAGCATTTGGCACAAAAAGACACACCATCCCCTTCTACATCCAGATGGACTTTAGTTTTACAGTACTAGCTGACAAGATATTAAACCAAAAAAATCAGAATGATACAGATTCAAAATTATAGTAATATTAATAAAAAACAAAAATGAACATCCAGCACTGGCAGAATCACCTCACTGGATACGAAACGAGTTAAACCAGACTCCTGCTGTGCCAGTTTCTTGAGTCTTCTCCAAGTCACTGCGCCATGAGGCGTATGTTTTTGCATGTCTGGTACAAGCTTATAAGTAAGCCATTCTTGACTTTTACCGCACATAAACAATTTTGGGTGCTCTTTTCTTTTTTCTTTCAGTCATAATGTATGAATTTCCACCAAGACTGCCTTCTTAGGCAAAAGCTGATCCAGCAGCACACACTTTCTAAGGCCCATAGTAATAAGCAGGTTCTTCATTGTTAGAATCCCGGCACATTTTGTTGGTCAAGTGATGTACCATTTTGGCAATGTACATTCCAAATGGCTGCCCAGTCTTGATGTTTCCAAAATCCAAACTGTCACTTTACTCTTGATGCAGGACTTTTTGATTTCAGTGACCGTCCTTTCATTCATAGAGTTGTTTCCAAGAAGATAAAAGCTATGTGTTCCGGTGGTTGACATTCAATGTGAAGATTCTGTTCAACATCTTATTATTACAACAATGCGCAAGAATTTGTAGATAAAACTGTACATTTGATACGAATAATAAGGAGAACCCAAGGTTACTGAACCCCTTGATGGCAGATCTGATCTTCTGAAAATGCACTAAATGAGAAGCATTACCAAGAGGCAAATATAATTGATTCCAGATATTGTCTGTTTTGTTTTTTTATCAGAAATGTGGGAGGCTGGGTCTTTAGACATTTATTAGCGTGCATGTCAGTTCCCTTGTGCCATGTCCCTGAAGGGATTACAGATACCACAAGATACAGCCATAGTGACGCTAACTTCTACAATCATTAAAGTTTTGGTAACAAATCCACAAAAATCGATGGGAGCTCAGTGATACAATAAGCAATATTCTGTAGTTTGTTAAACTGAGACATGACTTCAGCTCATTAGCAATTTTATGAAAGTTGGGTAGCTCTTCTTGGAAAAAAAAAAACAAAACAAGACAAAAGAAACAAGTCTGGCCGAGATCTTATTGCTACTCCACTGAGCCGGGATGGAGGTTGAGGCTGGGAGGTTCCAGACAGGTTGGAGAATAATTTATGTGTGGCTCTTTAATCCACAGCAGTGGAGCTCCATTTTTGCCCTCTGAGCTCTTGCTTGAATTACGGGCCTTGTAACGCACTAGAAGAATGGTGATTAGCAGGATGCCAAAGATGGGAAAAGGGTAGAAAAATACAAAGTAGAACAGTGAGTCATTTGAACAGATGACTGACTGCAGAGTTGAACCTGTGGATAAAAAAAGAACACTTTAGAATAAATAAATAAATAAATAAATGATGCTCAAAAATATAAACCTGTCTTACAAATCAGTATCACTATTTACTTGGTTCAAAGAGACATGATTAATTGCAGTCCAATTAACAGTGATAGCTGGCAAATGTTTACTCTGAAAGCTACAAAAATTCAATTTGTGCATATCAAGTAACATGGCATATCTCCAATATGGAATTGTTCCAGAAATGTTTTCTTTAAGTTCATTATCTGTTTTGCTAGATGCCATTGTCATTAAAGTTTCACTTGATCTCACCTCTACACTAGTGTTACAGACTTGACAATATCACGCTGGATGCAAAACTGTGCATTATCTCAAGATGTAACCAATTTTGTTTAACATATGGATGAGGTGGCAAACTCTCCAATGCAACTGCCTGCCCGGTTCAACATCCCATCTTCAGAGTTACGTCCTCCCAAGGTGACCAGCGCAGAGTGTGCGTGATGACTTTCTGCCAGCAATCAGTATTAGGAAGGATTTGGTATGGTGAGTCGTACAACAGAATGATGGTAAGCAGGTCAGTCTATTGCTTGGGCTAAGCTTATTGGTCAAAATAATGCCAAAAAGCTAATTAAAATATAGGAAAAACAACAAAAACACAAACCAGGCAATGTCAAGAGCAATGAAATAAACATGGTAAGCTTACTGTATATGATTTACTAGAAATAATAGAGTGACAATTTTAAACAATTGGTAAATTACTGTGGATTGTGCAAGTCAGATATGAAAAGTAAGAAACAAACAACAATGCACAATAGACAGAGAGAGCGAGGATTCTGATTTGTAAAGAGACATTGGGAATGTCAACAGTTTAAATTACTGATTATAGGAGACAGCAATGGGAAAAGTAAACAAAATGAAAAGATATTTGTATGTGTACAGACAATATAGTAAATGTAAACAAATTCACATACAAAGGTAATACACAAGAACTGAATGATGTAAAGATTGAATGGTGTGAACATCTCACATTTTTTAGAACCATGAGGGACAGTATTTTTCATATGATAGGGAATAATTTTCATACATAAAACATACCATATATACTTATGTTTAAGTTCTCCTGCAGATAAGTCAGGACTTGATACTACCGTATAGTTACCAGTATTTTATAATGTCAGTCATATACCGTATTTTTCGCACCATAAGACGCACTTTTTTTTCCCCAAAAGAAGGTTGGAAATGTCTGTGCGTCTTATGGAGCGAATATTGCATCACAGACCATGATGTGTAGTACCTGACAAAAGTCAACATCCAGGGGTAGAGGGCGACAAAACTCACTGTTACGTTACAGGCATTCCCTCTGTGCTTGGAGGAATGTTAGAGTCATTGACTCTGCATCTAATCCTTGCGTGTGTGTGTGTGTGTGTGTGTGAGTTGCGAAATGTAAACAAATGTAAGCAAAGGCAAGATGGCATCGACATCTCACGAGGGAGCGAAGCGAGTGCAGAAAACAAAATACTCAGCAGACGATGTTTTGCGCATTATCACCGAGTCGGACTCTGATTTTTCAGAATCTGATTTTGTTGAGAGTGATCAGGAGATCGAACAAGAGAGTAAGGATCTGGCCAGCTGAGCATATTCGTGCAGCCGATGCACCTATGGCAAGGTTCGTGTGGGAGTAATACCTAGACATTGATCCTTGGGAGCCAAACTGGCTACCGGACTTCACAAGACAGTATGGCTTGCTATTGGACGCGACAGATTACCAGCCGCTGGACTACTTCAGGCTGTTCTTTCTTGAAGCTGCCTTTCAGCTACTGTCAGACGAGACAAACAGGTATGCAGAGCAATTTTTTGAATCGAGGGCTGTGCTTGCACCGCATTCTCGTTTTTCAAACTGGAAACCCACAACAAAACACGAGATGAAGGACAAAACACGAGATGAAGGGCTTTGTGGCATTACAAATATAGATAGGACTACACTGGTGATATAACTTCAGGGAGCATTGGTCCAAACGTGCTTTGTCCCCTGGTGGCTTTGGACAGGTTATGCCACGTGATGATAGGTATGTGCTCCTGCAAAGTGATTGTGAGCAATTGAGCTTCATTAATTCTGACACTAGCGATGAGGAGTTCTTGGGGTTTCCATAAAACTAGAAGAGTGCTTGAACCTTAAAGTCTCTCCTTATTTGTTAATGATAGTGATGATGTTTCTTAATACCACTGTTGAATTTACATGGTTGAAATATTATTCTACTATATTTTATTAAACATATTAGTACACCATTTGGTTCAGAATATTTTTTTTTCTTGTTTTCCTCCTCTAAACCTAGGTGCGTCTAATGGTCAGGTGCGTCTTATGGTGCAAAAAATACGGTAAGTTGAATACGGAAAACTCATGCTATTGGTGCAAGAGATTATGATATGCTAACGCCCACCTGAGAGAGAGTAACCACGGAGCACACGGTCTTTTTTTTCCTATGTATTGTGCCTACGTGACCACACGGTGATACCCGAATTATTACGAAGCGACGTTTGCACTGATTTGTGTTTTTTGTATCTCACACCCACATACTCCTTTATTGTAAGAGCATTCCTTATCTACGATGGAGCATTCGATCAGAAGAAAATATGAAGCTGGTTTTAAATTAAAAGTTGGTGAAGTGGTGAAAGAAATTGGTAACTGCGCTGCTGAAACAAATTCCGATGTGTATGAGGAAAAAAAAAATGATGGTCACATTTTTGAATGGGCGTACGAGTCGGGGTCTGATTCTACGGGTTTCAAGTCCCGACTTATACGCGAGAGCATACATGGTAAATAAGATGAAGATTAAAAAATGAGACTTACGTTACGATACTGCTGACTTGCAGTCAGA